>NC_092174.1:40131809-40431809 GCF_045791955.1 Oncorhynchus clarkii lewisi
CTCAGCCTGGCCCAGGTACCGTGTGCTGCAGGTATACATGTACAGTATCTCTCTCTCTGTCTCTCTCTGTCCTAGCCTGGCCCAGGTACCGTGTGCTGTAGGGTTACAGTATCTCTCTCTCTCTGTCTCTCTCTGTCCTAGCCTGGCCCAGGTACCGTGTGCTGTAGGGTTACAGTATCTCTCTCTCTGTCTCTCTCTGTCCTAGCCTGGCCCAGGTACCGTGTGCTGCAGGGGTACAGTATCTCTCTCTCTGTCTCTCTCTGTCTAGCCTGGCCCAGGTACCGTGTGCTGTAGGGTTGTCTCTCTCTGTCCTAGCCTGGCCCAGGTACCGTGTGCTGTAGGGTTACAGTATCTCTCTCTCTGTCTCTCTCTGTCCTAGCCTGGCCCAGGTACCGTGTGCTGCAGGGGTACAGTATCTCTCTCTCTGTCTCTCTCTGTCCTAGCCTGGCCCAGGTACCGTGTGCTGTAGGGTTACAGTATCTCTCTCTCTGTCTCTCTCTGTCCTAGCCTGGCCCAGGTACTGTGTGCTGCAGGGGTACAGTATCTCTCTCTCTGTCTCTCTCTGTCCTAGCCTGGCCCAGGTACCGTGTGCTGCAGGGGTACAGTATCTCTCTCTCTGTCCTAGCCTGGCCCAGGTACCGTGTGCTGCAGGGGTACAGTATCTCTCTCTCTGTCTCTCTCTGTCCTAGCCTGGCCCAGGTACCGTGTGCTGCAGGGGTACAGTATCTCTCTCTCTGTCTCTCTCTGTCCTAGCCTGGCCCAGGTACCGTGTGCTGCAGGGGTACAGTATCTCTCTCTCTGTCTCTCTCTGTCCTAGCCTGGCCCAGGTACCGTGTGCTGCAGGGTTACAGTATCTCTCTCTCTGTCTCTCTCTGTCCTAGCCTGGCCCAGGTACCGTGTGCTGCAGGGGTACAGTATCTCTCTCTCTGTCTCTCTCTGTCCTAGCCTGGCCCAGGTACCGTGTGCTGTAGGGTTACAGTATCTCTCTCTCTGTCTCTCTCTGTCCTAGCCTGGCCCAGGTACCGTGTGCTGCAGGGTTACAGTATCTCTCTCTCTGTCTCTCTCTGTCCTAGCCTGGCCCAGGTACCGTGTGCTACAGGGTTACAGTATCTCTCTCTCTCTGTCTCTCTCTGTCCTAGCCTGGCCCAGGTACCGTGTGCTGCAGGGGTACAGTATCTCTCTCTCTGTCTCTCTCTGTCCTAGCCTGGCCCAGGTACTGTGTGCTGCAGGTATACATGTACAGTATCTCTCTCTCTGTCTCTCTCTGTCCTAGCCTGGCCCAGGTACCGTGTGCTGCAGGGGTACAGTATCTCTCTCTGTCTCTCTCTGTCCTAGCCTGGCCCAGGTACTGTGTGCTGCAGGGGTACATGTACAGTATCTCTCTCTCTGTCTCTCTCTGTCCTAGCCTGGCCCAGGTACCGTGTGCTGCAGGGTTACAGTATCTCTCTCTCTCTTTGTCCTATCCTGGCCCAGGTACCGTGTGCTGCAGGGTTACAGTATCTCTCTCTCTGTCTCTCTCTGTCCTAGCCTGGCCCAGGTACCGTGTGCTACAGGGTTACAGTATCTCTCTCTCTCTGTCTCTCTCTGTCCTAGCCTGGCCCAGGTACCGTGTGCTGCAGGGGTACAGTATCTCTCTCTCTGTCCTAGCCTGGCCCAGGTACCGTGTGCTACAGGGTTACAGTATCTCTCTCTCTCTGTCTCTCTCTGTCCTAGCCTGGCCCAGGTACCGTGTGCTACAGGGTTACAGTATCTCTCTCTCTGTCTCTCTTTGTCCTAGCCTGGCCCAGGTACCGTGTGCTGCAGGGGTACAGTATCTCTCTCTCTGTCTCTCTCTGTCCTAGCCTGGCCCAGGTACCGTGTGCTGCAGGGGTACAGTATCTCTCTCTCTGTCTCTCTCTGTCCTAGCCTGGCCCAGGTACCGTGTGCTGCAGGGGTACAGTATCTCTCTCTCTGTCTCTCTCTGTCCTAGCCTGGCCCAGGTACCGTGTGCTGCAGGGGTACAGTATCTCTCTCAATTCTCTGTCTCTCTCTGTCCTAGCCTGGCCCAGGTACCGTGTGCTGCAGGGGTACAGTATCTCTCTCAATTCTCTGTCTCTCTCTGTCCTAGCCTGGCCCAGGTACCGTGTGCTGTAGGGTTACAGTATCTCTCTCTCTCTCTCTGTCCTAGCCTGGCCCAGGTACCATGTGCTGCAGGGGTACAGTATCTCTCTCTCTGTCTCTCTCTGTCCTAGCCTGGCCCAGGTACCGTGTGCTGCAGGGGTACAGTATCTCTCTCTCTGTCTCTCTCTGTCCTAGCCTGGCCCAGGTACCATGTGCTGCAGGGGTACAGTATCTCTCTCTCTGTCCTAGCCTGGCCCAGGTACCGTGTGCTGCAGGGGTACAGTATCTCTCTCTCTGTCTCTCTCTGTCCTAGCCTGGCCCAGGTACCGTGTGCTGCAGGGGTACAGTATCTCTCTCTCTGTCCTAGCCTGGCCCAGGTACCGTGTGCTGCAGGGTTACAGTATCTCTCTCTCTCTCTTTGTCCTAGCCTGGCCCAGGTACCGTGTGCTGCAGGGGTACAGTATCTCTCTCTCTGTCTCTCTCTGTCCTAGCCTGGCCCAGGTACCGTGTGCTGCAGGGGTACAGTATCTCTCTCTCTGTCTCTCTCTGTCCTAGCCTGGCCCAGGTACCGTGTGCTGCAGGGGTACAGTATCTCTCTCTCTGTCTCTCTCTGTCCTAGCCTGGCCCAGGTACCGTGTGCTGCAGGGGTACAGTATCTCTCTCTCTGTCCTAGCCTGGCCCAGGTACCGTGTGCTGCAGGGGTACAGTACCTCTCTCTCTGTCTCTCTCTGTCCTAGCCTGGCCCAGGTACTGTGTGCTGCAGGGGTACAGTATCTCTCTTTTTGTCTCTCTCTGTCCTAGCCTGGCCCAGGTACCGTGTGCTGCAGGGGTACAGTATCTCTCTCTCTGTCTCTCTTTGTCCTAGCCTGGCCCAGGTACCGTGTGCTACAGGGTTACAGTATCTCTCTCTCTGTCTCTCTTTGTCCTAGCCTGGCCCAGGTACCGTGTGCTGCAGGGGTACAGTATCTCTCTCTCTCTTTGTCATAGCCTGGCCCAGGTACCGTGTGCTACAGGGTTACAGTATCTCTCTCTCTGTCTCTCTTTGTCCTAGCCTGGCCCAGGTACCGTGTGCTGCAGGGTTACAGTATCTCTCTCTCTCTTTGTCCTATCCTGGCCCAGGTACCGTGTGCTGCAGGGTTACAGTATCTCTCTCTCTGTCTCTCTCTGTCCTAGCCTGGCCCAGGTACCGTGTGCTACAGGGTTACAGTATCTCTCTCTCTCTGTCTCTCTCTGTCCTAGCCTGGCCCAGGTACCGTGTGCTACAGGGTTACAGTACCTCTCTCTCTGTCTCTCTCTGTCCTAGCCTGGCCCAGGTACCGTGTGCTACAGGGTTACAGTATCTCTCTCTCTGTCTCTCTCTGTCCTAGCCTGGCCCAGGTACCGTGTGCTACAGGGTTACAGTATCTCTCTCTCTGTCTCTCTCTGTCCTAGCCTGGCCCAGGTACCGTGTGCTGCAGGGGTACAGTGTCTCTCTCTCTGTCTCTCTCTGTCCTAGCCTGGCCCAGGTACCGTGTGCTGTAGGGTTACAGTATCTCTCTCTCTGTCTCTCTCTGTCCTAGCCTGGCCCAGGTACCGTGTGCTGTAGGGTTACAGTATCTCTCTCTCTGTCTCTCTCTGTCCTAGCCTGGCCCAGGTACCGTGTGCTGTAGGGTTACAGTATCTCTCTCTCTGTCTCTCTCTGTCCTAGCCTGGCCCAGGTACCGTGTGCTACAGGGTTACAGTATCTCTCTCTCTGTCTCTCTCTGTCCTAGCCTGGCCCAGGTACCGTGTGCTGCAGGGGTACAGTGTCTCTCTCTCTGTCTCTCACTGTCCTAGCCTGGCCCAGGTACCGTGTGCTGTAGGGTTACAGTATCTCTCTCTCTGTCTCTCTCTGTCCTAGCCTGGCCCAGGTACCGTGTGCTGCGGGTGATAGACGTGGGCCAGTACAACCTGGAGATCTCTACTGCTGCTCTGTCTGATGACTCCCTGTATGAGTGCCAGGCCACGGAGGCTGCCCTGCGCTCCCGGAGAGCCAAACTCACCATCCTCAGTGAGTATCTATCTGTGTGTGTCCACTGCAGTGTGTGACTGTGTGTGTCCACTGCAGTGTTTGGCTGTGTGTGTCAAGAGTGAGTGTGTGTCCAGTGTGTGACTGTGTATTATTATGTGGAGTGTGTGTATCTAGTGCAGTCTGTGAGTGTATGTGTGTCAGTGTGTGTGTCCAGTGCAGTGTGTGACTGTACAGTATGTCTGTTGTAGTGTATATGCAGAGTGTGTGTTCATCTCTCTGCGTGTGTTGTAGTGTATATGCAGAGTGTGTGTGTTGTATTGTGTATATGCAGAGTGTGTGTGTTGTATTGTGTATATGCAGAGTGTGTGTGTTGTATTGTGTATATGCAGAGTGTGTGTTCATCTCTCTGCGTGTGTTGTAGTGTATACGCGGTGTGTGTGTTTTATTGTGTTGTCCTACAGTTCCTCCTGATGACCCAGTGATCGAGGGCTTTCCAGAGATCCTGCTGAGAGCCAATGCCTCGTACAACCTGAGCTGTGTGTCCCGCGGGGCCAAGCCACTGGCCCTCATCGAGTGGCAGCGGGATGGGGTGGCCCTGGAGGGAGCCTTTAGTACCACCGTGAGTCACACACAGATATGCAGACCGCTGCAGTGTTGACATATTTTATGTTTTATCACTAAATACACCTTTTGCTGGCTCCACCCCGTCCTCCCCCTCTCTCTCCCTTTTCTCCCTCTCCCCCTCTGTCTACCCCATCCTCCCCCTCTGTCTACCCCATCCTCCCCCTCTGTCTACCCCATCCTCCCCCTCTCTCTCCCTTTTCTCCCTCTCCCCCTCTGTCTACCCCATCCTCCCCCTCTGTCTACCCCATCCTCCCCCTCTGTCTACCCCATCCTCCCCCTCTGTCTACCCCATCCTCCCCCTCTGTCTACCCCATCCTCCCCCTCTCTCTCCCTTTTCTCCCTCTCCCCCTCTGTCTACCCCATCCTCCCCCTCTGTCTACCCCATCCTCCCCCTCTCTCTCCCTTTTCTCCCCCTCCCCCTCTGTCTACCCCATCCTCCCCCTCTGTCTACCCCATCCTCCCCCTCTGTCTACCCCATCCTCCCCCTCTGTCTACCCCATCCTCCCCCTCTGTCTACCCCATCCTCTCCCTCTGTCTACCTCCCCCTCCCCCTCTGTCTACCCCATCCTCCCCCTCTGTCTACCCCATCCTCTCCCTCTGTCTACCCCATCCTCCCCCTCTGTCTACCCCATCCTCCCCCTCTGTCTACCCCATCCTCATCCTCTGTCTACCCCATCCTCCCCCTCGCTCTCTCCTTCTCTCCCCTCTCTCTCTCCCTTTTCTCCCTCTTCCCCTCTGTCTACCCCATCCTCCCCCTTTGTCTACCCCATCCTCCCCCTCTGTCTACCCCATCCTCCCCCTCTGTCTACCCCATCCTCCCCCTCGCTTTCTCCCGCTCCCCCCTTTCTCTCTCCCTCTCCCCCCTCTCTATCTCTCTCCCCCTCTCTCCCCATCCCTCCCTCTCTCTACCCCATCCTCCCCCTCTCTCTCTACCCCCCCTCTCTCTCCCCCTCTCTCTACCTCATCCTCCCCCTCTCTCTCTCCTCCTCTCCCCTCTCTCTCTCCCTCTCCCCCTCTCTCTATCTCCCTCTCTCCACCCCAGGAGGTTCTCCCAGACAGAAAGAGAGTGACGACCCGGAGCTTTCTACCCATCATTCCAGAGGACAAAGACACGGGACGCAACTTTACCTGTGTGGCCAGCAACCGGGCTGTCCCCATGGGAAAACGCACCACCGTCACACTCAACGTCCACCGTAAGTGTGTTTGTGTGAGTGTGTGTGTGTTTGTGTGTGTGTGTGTGTGTGTGTGTGTGTGTGTGTGTGTGTGTGTGTGTGTGTGTGTGTGTGTGTGTGTGTGTGTGTGTGTGTGTGTGTGTGTGTGTGTGTGGTGGGTGGTTGGAGGGTGTGTATGTTAATAGTTTTAAGGTATGAGTGTGTGACTGTGTTTCAGGTTTATTTAATCCCTCATTCTTCCTCCCTCCCTCCCTTCCTTCCTTCCTTCCTTCCTTCCTTCCTTCCTTCCTTCCTTCCTTCCTTCCTTCCTTCCTTCCTTCCTTCCTTCCCTTACTTCCTTCCTTCCTTCCCTCCCTCCCTCCCTCCCTCCCTCCTGCAGACCCCCCCAAGGTGAATCTCTCCATGGAGCCACAGTCCGTTTTGGAGGGAGAGAGAGTCACCTTCTCCTGCCAGGCCACCGCCAACCCCCCCATCATGGGCATCCGGTCAGTGGGAGTCTGTTGGATAAGTGTGTTTTCTGGGTGGTGTTCAGGGGTGTGTTTGCTGGGTGGTATTCAGTAGTGTGTTTGAAAGATGGTATTCAGTAGTGTGTTTGCTGGGTGGTATTCAGTAGTGTGTTTGATGGGGGGTATTCAGTAATGTGTTTGGGTGGTATTCAATTGTGTGTTTAATGGGTGGTATTCAGTAGTGAATTTGAAAGGTGGTATTCAGTAGTGTGTTTGCTGGGTGGTATTCAGTAGTGTGTTTGATGGGGGGTATTCAGTAATGTGTTTGATGGGTGGTATTCAGTAGTGTGTTTGCTAGGTGGTATTCAGTAGTGTGTTTGCTAGGTGGTATTCAGTAGTGTGTTTGATGGGTGGTGGGTGGTATTCAGTAGTGTCTTTGATGGGTGGTATTCAAATCAAATCAAATCAAATTTTATTTGTCACATACACATGGTTAGCAGATGTTAATGCGAGTGTAGCGAAATGCTTGTGCTTCTAGTTCCGACAATGCAGTAATAACCAACAAGTAATCTAGCTAACAATTCCAAAACTACTACCTTATAGACACAAGTGTAAGGGGATAAAGAATATGTACATAAATATATATGAATGAGTGATGGTACAGAGCGGCATAGGCAAGATAGGGGAGATAGTGTGTTTGATGGGTGGTATTCATTAGTGTGCACTGTAGCAGCAAAACATAACAACATACTTTGTAACAGAATCCCAAAAACAAGCATTTCCCTGTTTGTTCGTTTTCTTCTACTTGGTGTCTAGTGAATACTACCTGTGATAGTGTGTCTGTTAGTGTGTCTGTTAGTGGGTCTGTTAGTGTGTCTGTTAGTGTGTCTGTTAGTGTGTCTGATAGTGTGTCTGTTAGTGTGTCTGTTAATGTGTCTGTTAGTGTGTCTGTTAGTGTGTCTGTTAGTGTGTCTGATAGTGTGTCTGTTAATGGGTCTGTTGGTGGGCCTGTTAGTGTGTCTGTTAATGGGCCTGTTAGTGTGTCTGTTAATGGGCCTGTTAGTGTGTCTGTTAATGTGCGTCTAGTGAATACTACCTGTGATAGTGTGTCTGTTAGTGTGTCTGTTCGTGTGTCTGTTAGTGTGTCTGTTAATGGGCCTGTTAGTGTGTCTGTTAATGGGACTGTTAGTGTGTCTGTTAATGGGCCTGTTAGTGTGTCTGTTAGTGTGTCTGTTAGTGTGTCTGTTAATGGGCCTGTTAGTGTGTCTGTTAATGGGCCTGTTAGTGTGTCTCTTAATGGGCCTGTTAGTGTGTCTGTTAATGTGCGTCTAGTGAATACTACCTGTGATAGTGTGTCTGTTAGTGTGTCTGTTAATGGGCCTGTTAGTGTGTCTGTTAATGGGCCTGTTAGTGTGTCTGTTAGTGTGTCTGTTAATGTGTCTGTTAATGGGCCTGTTAGTGTGTCTGTTAATGGGCCTGTTAGTGTGTCTGTTAATGTGCGTCTAGTGAATACTACCTGTGATAGTGTGTCTGTTCGTGTGTCTGTTAGTGTGTCTGTTAATGGGCCTGTTAGTGTGTCTGTTAATGGGCCTGTTAGTGTGTCTGTTAATGTGTCTGTTAATGGGCCTGTTAGTGTGTCTGTTAATGGGCCTGTTAGTGTGTCTGTTAATGTGCGTCTAGTGAATACTACCTGTGATAGTGTGTCTGTTCGTGTGTCTGTTAGTGTGTCTGTTAATGGGCCTGTTAGTGTGTCTGTTAATGGGCCTGTTAGTGTGTCTGTTAATGGGCCTGTTAGTGTGTCTGTTAATGTGCGTCTAGTGAATACTACCTGTGATAGTGTGTCTGATAGTGTGTCTGATAGTGTGTCTGATAGTGTGTCTGATAGTCTGTCTGCTGGTGTGTCTGATAATGTGCGTCTAGTGAATACTACCTGTGATAGTGTGTCTGATAGTGTGTCTGATAGTCTGTCTGTTGGTGTGTCTGATAGTCTGTCTGTTGGTGTGTCTGATACTGTGTCTGTTAGTGTGTCTGATAGTGTGTCTGATAGTCTGTCTGTTGGTGTGTCTGATAGTCTGTCTGTTGGTGTGTCTGATAGTGTGTCTGATAGTGTGTCTGATAGTGTGTCTGTTGGTGTGTCTGATAGTGTGTCTGATAGTGTGTCTGATAGTGTGTCTGATAGTCTGTCTGTTAGTCTATCTGTTGGTGTGTCTGATAGTGTGTCTGTTAGTGTGTCTGATAGTGTGTCTGATAGTGTGTCTGATAGTGTGTCTGATAATGTGCGTCTAGTGAATACTACCTGTGATAGTGTGTCTGATAGTGTGTCTGATAGTCTGTCTGTTGGTGTGTCTGATAGTCTGTCTGTTGGTGTGTCTGATAGTGTGTCTGTTAGTGTGTCTGATAGTGTGTCTGATAGTCTGTCTGTTGGTGTGTCTGATAGTGTGTCTGATAGTGTGTCTGTTAGTGTGTCTGATAGTGTGTCTGATAGTGTGTCTGATAGTGTGTCTGATAGTGTGTCTGATAGTGTGTCTGTTAGTGTGTCTGTTAGTGTGTCTGATAGTGTGTCTGATAGTGTGTCTGATAGTGTGTCTGATAGTGTGTCTGTTAGTGTGTCTGATAGTGTGTCTGTTAGTGTGTCTGATAGTGTGTCTGTTGGTGTGTCTGATAGTGTGTCTGATAGTGTGTCTGATAGTGTGTCTGATAGTGTGTCTGTTAGTGTGTCTGATAGTGTGTCTGATAGTGTGTCTGATAGTGTGTCTGTTGGTGTGTCTGATAGTGTGTCTGATAGTGTGTCTGATAGTGTGTCTGTTAGTGTGTCTGATAGTGTGTCTGATAGTGTGTCTGATAGTGTGTCTGTTGGTGTGTCTGATAGTGTGTCTGATAGTCTGTCTGTTGGTGTGTCTGATAGTCTGTCTGTTGGTGTGTCTGATAGTGTGTCTGATAGTGTGTCTGTTAGTGTGTCTATTAGTGTGTCTGTTAGTGTGTCTGTTAGTGTGTCTGATAGTGTGTCTGATAGTGTGTCTGATAGTGTGTCTGTTAGTGTGTCTGATAGTGTGTCTGTTAGTGTGTCTGTTGGTGTGTCTGATAGTGTGTCTGATAGTGTGTCTGATAGTGTGTCTGTTGGTGTGTCTGATAGTGTGTCTGATAGTGTGTCTGATAGTGTGTCTGATAGTGTGTCTGATAGTGTGTCTGTTAGTGTGTCTGATAGTGTGTCTGATAGTTTGTCTGATAGTGTGTCTGTTGGTGTGTCTGATAGTGTGTCTGATAGTGTGTCTGTTGGTGTGTCTGATAGTGTGTCTTATAGTGTGTCTGATAGTGTGTCTGTTGGTGTGTATGATAGTGTATCTGATAGTGTGTCTGATAGTGTGTCTGTTAGTGTGTCTGATAGTGTGTCTGATAGTGTGTCTGATAGTGTGTCTGATAGTGTGTCTGTTAGTGTGTCTGATGGTGTGTCTGTTGGTGTGTCTGATAGTGTGTCTGATAGTGTGTCTGATAGTGTGTCTGTTGGTGTGTCTGATAGTGTGTCTGATAGTGTGTCTGATAGTGTGTCTGATAGTGTGTCTGTTAGTGTGTCTGATAGTGTTTCTGATAGTGTGTCTGTTAGTGTGTCTGATAGTCTGTCTGTTGGTGTGTCTGATAGTGTGTCTGTTAGTGTGTCTGATAGTGTGTCTGTTAGTGTGTCTGTTAGTGTGTCTGATAGTGTGTCTGATAGTGTGTGTCTATGATATGTGAACATATAAGATGTGTTGATGAGGCTGTTCCACCTGTGTGTGTGTCTCTCTCAGGTGGGCGAAGGGTGGTGTTCTCCTGGAGGGGATGAGAGACAGTGTGTTTGTGACTACAGCAGACCATTCCTTCCACACCGAGCCTGTCTCCTGCTCAGTCTTTAACGCTGTGGGACACACCAACCTCAGCATCCTGGTCAACGTACACTGTGAGTCTGACCATTAGATAGATTTGATTGTCCTCCGAAGAGGAAATTCATTTCCACAGCTCATACATTTACATGTGAAGACCAACATCACCCAGACATGACATTTCTAGTTCCATACCTCCAGATAAACAGGCAGGAGACTGAGACAGCATAGCATATTAGTCTGTCTGTTTGTCTGCTTTCTTGTCTACTGTGTCTGTCTTTCTGTCCGTCCGTCAGTTCGTCTGCCTGTATACCTGTCTTCCTGTGTCTTCCTACTACCGCATCACAGGAGGTTGGTGGCACCTTAATTGGGGAGGACGGGCTCGTGGTAATGGCTGGAGAGGGACAGGTGGAATGGTATCCAATACATCAAACACACGGTTTCCATGGTTTCCATGTGTTTGATGCCGTTCCATTCACTCTGTTCCAGCCATTATTATGAGCCGTTCTCCCCTCAGCAGCCTCCACTGTACAGTATCAATCATTTTACCTGCAGTTGTGCTGCTCCTGGCTCATCCTCAGGTGAGGTCCCCTTTTCATTAGGTGTTTCGACGATTCTCACTACACCTTCCAAAGGTTGTGATGATTGTGTTGATTAGGCCCGAACTGAGCCAGGTGGCTTAACCCCTGCTCCCCCCACTTCAGCCACAGCCAATGTGATGCTCTCTCTACCTCCTGCCCAGCTGTGCGATCTTCTTCCTCTGTGCTCCTTTTACTCTGAGGATACTTAGTGCCCTCCACAGAAACTGACCTGGGAAACCTCTTGCCCCAACCTCCACTGGCAGGCCTTCCTTTCCCTTGTCTGTACAGTGCCTGGTACTTCCTCAATCCTCTCCTCCCATGGAACCGTCAGCTCAAGCATTATGATGTTCTTTATGCTCCTCAGCCAGATCAACAGATCTACGGTGTATTCAGAAAGTATTCAGATTCTGCGGCCTCCCGGGTGGCGCAGTGGTTAAGGGCGCTGTACTGCAGCGCCAGCTGTGCCATCAGAGTCCTGGGTTCGCGCCCAGGCTCTGTCGTAACCGGCCGCGACCGGGAGGTCCGTGGGGCGACGCACAATTGGCCTAGCGTCGCCCGGGTTAGGGAGGGCTTGGTCGGTAGGGGTGTCCTTGTCTCATCGCGCACCAGCGACTCCTGTGGCGGGCTGGGCGCAGTGTACGCTAGCCAAGGTGGCCAGGTGCACGGTGTTTCCTCCGGCGCATTGCTGCGGCTGGCTTCCGGGTTGGATGTGCGCTGTGTTAAAGAAGCAGCGGCTTGGTTGGTTGTGTATCGGAGGACGCATGACTTTCAACCTTCGTCTCTCCCGAGCCCGTACGGGAGTTGTAGCGATGAGACAAGATAGTAGCTACTACAACAATTGGATACTATGAAATTGGGGAGAAAAAGGGGTAAAATTCAACAAAAAAAAAATCAAAAATTAAAAAAAAGAAAGTATTCAGATTCCTACTTTCTCCACATTTTGTTACATTACAGCCTTATTCTGAAACGGATTAAATATATATATTTTTTTTCCCTCACACACAATACCTCATAATGACAAAGCAAAAACAGGTTTTTAGACATTTTTGCAAATGGATGAATAAAAATCCACGGAAATATAACATTTACATAAGTATTCAGACCCTTTACTCTGTACTTTGTTGAAGCACCTTTGACAGTGATTACAGCATGGAGTCGTCTTGGGTTTGACACTACAAGCTTGGAACATCTGTATTTGGGGAGTTTCTCCCATTCTTCTCTGCAGATCTTCAAGCTCTGTCAGGTTGGATGGGGAGCGGCGCTGCACAGATATTTTCAGGTCTCTCCAGAGATGTTCGGGCTCTGGCTGGGCCACTCAAGGACATTCAAAGACTTGTCCCAAAGCCACTCCTGCGTTGTCTTTGTGTGCTTAGGGTCATTGTCCTGTTGGAAGGGGAACCTTCGCCCCGGTCTGAGGTCCTGAGCACTCTGGAGCAGGTTTTCATCAAGGATCTTGCTATACTTTCCCTGATGCTGCCACCACCATACTTCACCGTAGGGATGGTGCCAAGTTTCCTCCAGACGTGATGCTTTGCATTGAGGTCAAAGAGTTCAATCTTGGTTTCAGACCAGAGAGGAGCAGGTTTTCCTTGTTTCTCATGGTCTGAGAGTCCTTTAGGTGCCCTTTGGCAAACTTCAAGCGGGCTGTCATGTGCCTTTTACTTAGGAGTGGCTTCCGTCTGGCCACTCTGCCATAAAGGCCTGATTGGTAGAATGCTGCAGTTGGTTGTTCTTCTGGAAGGTTCTCCCATATCCACAGAGGAACTCTAGAGCTCTGTCAGAGTGACCATCTGGTTCTTGGTCACCTCCCTGACCAAGGCCCTTCTCCCCCGATTGCTCAGTTTTGCCTAGCGGCCAGCTCTAGAAAGAGTCTTGGTGGTTCCGAACTTCTTCCATTTAAGAATGATGGAGGCCACTGTGTTCTTGGGGACCTACAGTGCTGCAGAAATGTTTTGGTACCCTTCCCTAAATCTGTGCCTCGACACAATCTTGTCTCTGAGCTCTACGGACAATTCCTTCGACGTCATGCCGGGGTTTTTCTCTGACGTGCATTGTCAACTGTGGGACCTTATATAAACAAGTGTGTGCCTTTCCGAATCATGTCCAATCAATTATATTTTTAATTTACCACAGGACTCCAATCAAGTTGTAGAAACATCTCAAGGATGATCAATGGAAACAGGATGCACCTCAGCTCAATTTCGAGTATCATAGGAAAGGGTCTGAATACTTATGTAAATAAGCTATTTCTGTTTTTTATCGTTAATAAATGTACAACATTTTCTAAAAACGTGTTTTCACTTTGGGGTATTGTGTGTAGATTTTATACCAAAGCTAAATATTTAATACATTTTAGAATAAGACTGTAATGTCACAAAATGTGGAAAAAGTCAAGGGGTCTGAATACCTTCTGAAAGCACTGCATCTACTATGTCTGTCTGTCTGTCTGTCTGTCTGTCTGTCTGTCTGTCTGTCTGTCTGTCTGTCTGTCTGTCTGTCTGTCTGTCTGTCTGTCTGTCTGTCTGTCTCCTATACTTGTCTGTCCATCTGTCTCTACTATATACATATATTGGTCTGTCTATATACCTGTCTAACTACTGTATCTGTCTGTCTGTCAGATGGTCCTATCCTGAAGGGGGCGCCCACGCCGATTACGGTGGACATTGACTCTGACGCCAAACTCAACTGCAAGTGGACCGGGAACCCTCCTCTTACACTGACCTGGACCAAGAAGGGCTCTAGCATGGTGAGAACTGACCAGTCCTATGCTATAGATCCTCGCTTTGGGTCAATTCCTTTTCAATAAAGTCAATTCAGGAAGTGAACTGAAATGATTTTTCTCAATGCATGTCTATGATCATTTTTTGGAAGAAATTGGAATTTCGGTATACTTCCTGAATTTACTGGAATTGAAGTGGAATTGACCCCTACTCTGCTGCTCTCCCAGAAACCCCATATCCTGAAGCCCTTATCCATGCTACAAGTGCTTGAATTGGAGTGAAATAGGTGCTGGATGTAACTTATTTTGGATGCCGGTACTCTTTACATTTAGGTGCTGGTAATCATCATATTTTTAAGTCAATATTGCCGTTACTCAGCGTTGAACCTTGTCCCTCCTGTACTTCATACTCACTCCAACCCTAAGACTACCCCCCCCCCCCCCTGCCCAGTTGGGTTTTAAACCCTCCTAATGTTGAACTCCTAACCTGTTCCATAAATATTTTATTAATGCATTATAGCGAATTAAGAACAACTACAGGAACTTTAATGGAGCCTGCGGCTGTGAAAATCAACATGTTTTATGAATTAAATATCTCGCTCTCTCCTTTTACAACTCGCTTCCATCAAACCTCCCTCCCTCGTGTGTGTGTGTGTGTGTGTGTGTGTGTGTGTGTGTGTACTGCTCTCAGGTCCTCAGTAACAACGAGGAGCTGGTCCTGAAGTCAGTGAGCCAGGTGGATGCGGGGCAGTACGTGTGTAAGGCCATCGTCCCCAGGATCGGAGTGGGAGAGACTGAGGTCACTCTTACAGTCAACGGTCAGTTACAGCACAGCTGTGTACAGTACACATGCACACACACACGTGCACACACACACACACACACACGCACGCGCACGCACGCACGCATGCACGCACGCACACATACACACGCAAGTGCGCGCACACACGCACACACACACGCACACACACACACACACACACGCGCGCGCGCACGCGCGCACACACACGCACACACACACACACACACACACACCCACACACACACACACACACACACACACACACACACACACACACACACACACACACACACACACACACACACACACACACAGCACAGTGTCACTTCTAACATGAATATCCTTTTGATTCTACTGTTACTACTTCTGGGCCCTGGGACCATGTGAACACATCCTCATTTAAAAGACTAATAATTTCCCACAAGTTTTGCTATCTGTTTATTTATGTATAGGGCTCTGGTAATCTTTTAGTCCGTGCTTTTTACATTTTTAACTCTTTGCCATTTTGAAGCCTTTTTTCGTATTAATATATTTAATTGAAAATAAATGTAAACATTTTGAAGAAACAGTGTATTCTATGGCGCAGAGGGCAGATGCTCGTTGTCTGCAGTGAGAAGCTGTCTACCGCAGGACTATGAAGTATCATGACATAGAGATCTCATCCCACCATTTTACATGAAACAGTTAAGTGTCTAGCAATTGACTTTTTTTGTCTGAGTTGCTATTGGCTAAAGAGGTAATTGTAGGTCTCGCCCACTAATTGAGCTAATGAGCTACACCTGTTTAAATGTTTATGGGAGTGTACCGGGGAATGAGAGTGGTAAGCAACGATAGACCAGTCAGGATTATTATTTGATTCTAATAATCTTTTAGTCCTTGTTTTTCCCATTTTAACTCTTTGCCATTTTGAAGCCTTTTTTCTATTTATATATTGAAAATTAATATCAACGTTTGGAAGAAACCGTTTCAGTTCTTTTAGTAAAACAATTTTTTTGTGAAGGACATCGGCCGTCCCCGTCAACAGGCCCACATTCAAAAAGGGTCTCAGAGTAGAAGTGCTGATCTGGGATCAGGGCCCCTTTGTCAATTTATTGTAATCTAAAAAGGCAACAATTATCCTAGATCAGCGCTACTACTCTGAGATGCTAAGGGGACGATTCAGTCGTTATTCAATCTCCACCCCAAACGAATAACTGATGAATATCATGCTATTCTCATGCTTAAGTTCAATGTCAGAATACAGTAGAGAGAGAAGTGCATAATAAGGGAATCATTCCCCCGAGTTTAACTCAAGTCAGAATTCCCCCCCTAAATGAATACAGGCCCTGATACTACTGCTATGTTACAACTAGATGGTCATTTACTGTGAATAAACATGGTGGGACTTTCTATAACTCTTTACATTTGTTTTTGTGGCAGTGGATAGGGAGGCCTGAACATGTGAACGTTGGTTTGGTGTATCTAGCTTGGCAGTGGATAGGATGGCCTGAACATGTGAACGTTGGTTTGGTGTATCTAGCTTGGCAGTGGATAGGAAGGCCTGAACATGTGAACGTTGGTTTGGTGTATCTAGCTTGGCAGTGGATAGGAAGGCCTGAACATGTGAACGTTGGTTTGGTGTATCTAGCTTGGCAGTGGATAGGAAGGCCTGAACATGTGAACGTTGGTTTGGTGTATCTAGCTTGGCAGTGGATAGGATGGCCTGAACATGTGAACGTTAGTTTGGTGTATCTAGCTTGGCAGTGGATAGGATGGCCTGAACATGTGAACGTTGGTTTGGTGTATCTAGCTTGGCAGTGGATAGGAAGGCCTGAACATGTGAACGTTGGTTTGGTGTATCTAGCTTGGCAGTGGATAGGATGGCCTGAACATGTGAACGTTAGTTTGGTGTATCTAGCTTGGCAGTGGATAGGATGGCCTGAACATGTGAACGTTAGTTTGGTGTATCTAGCTTGGCAGTGGATAGGAAGGCCTGAACATGTGAACGTTGGTTTGGTGTATCTAGCTTGGCAGTGGATAGGATGGCCTGAACATGTGAACGTTAGTTTGGTGTATCTAGCTTGGCAGTGGATAGGAAGGCCTGAACATGTGAACGTTGGTTTGGTGTATCTAGCTTGGCAGTGGATAGGAAGGCCTGAACATGTGAACGTTGGTTTGGTGTATCTAGCTTGGCAGTGGATAGGAAGGCCTGAACATGTGAACGTTGGTTTGGTGTATCTAGCTTGGCAGTGGATAGGAAGGCCTGAACATGTGAACGTTGGTTTGGTGTATCTAGCTTGGCAGTGGATAGGATGGCCTGAACATGTGAACGTTGGTTTGGTGTATCTAGCTTGGCAGTGGATAGGAAGGCCTGAACATGTGAACGTTGGTTTGGTGTATCTAGCTTGGCAGTGGATAGGAAGGCCTGAACATGTGAACGTTGGTTTGGTGTATCTAGCTTGGCAGTGGATAGGATGGCCTGAACATGTGAACGTTGGTTTGGTGTATCTAGCTTGGCAGTGGATAGGAAGGCCTGAACATGTGAACGTTGGTTTGGTGTATCTAGCTTGGCAGTGGATAGGAAGGCCTGAACATGTGAACGTTGGTTTGGTGTATCTAGCTTGGCAGTGGATAGGAAGGCCTGAACATGTGAACGTTGGTTTGGTGTATCTAGCTTGGCAGTGGATAGGATGGCCTGAACATGTGAACGTTGGTTTGGTGTATCTAGCTTGGCAGTGGATAGGAAGGCCTGAACATGTGAACGTTGGTTTGGTGTATCTAGCTTGGCAGTGGATAGGAAGGCCTGAACATGTGAACGTTGGTTTGGTGTATCTAGCTTGGCAGTGGATAGGAAGGCCTGAACATGTGAACGTTGGTTTGGTGTATCTAGCTTGGCAGTGGATAGGATGGCCTGAACATGTGAACGTTGGTTTGGTGTATCTAGCTTGGCAGTGGATAGGATGGCCTGAACATGTGAACGTTGGTTTGGTGTATCTAGCTTGGCAGTGGATAGGAAGGCCTGAACATGTGAACGTTGGTTTGGTGTATCTAGCTTGGCAGTGGATAGGAAGGCCTGAACATGTGAACGTTGGTTTGGTGTATCTAGCTTGGCAGTGGATAGGAAGGCCTGAACATGTGAACGTTGGTTTGGTGTATCTAGCTTGGCAGTGGATAGGAAGGCCTGAACATGTGAACGTTGGTTTGGTGTATCTAGCTTGGCAGTGGATAGGAAGGCCTGAACATGTGAACGTTGGTTTGGTGTATCTAGCTTGGCAGTGGATAGGATGGCCTGAACATGTGAACGTTGGTTTGGTGTATCTAGCTTGGCAGTGGATAGGAAGGCCTGAACATGTGAACGTTGGTTTGGTGTATCTAGCTTGGCAGTGGATAGGAAGGCCTGAACATGTGAACGTTGGTTTGGTGTATCTAGCTTGGCAGTGGATAGGAAGGCCTGAACATGTGAACGTTGGTTTGGTGTATCTAGCTTGGCAGTGGATAGGATGGCCTGAACATGTGAACGTTGGTTTGGTGTATCTAGCTTGGCAGTGGATAGGATGGCCTGAACATGTGAACGTTGGTTTGGTGTATCTAGCTTGGCAGTGGATAGGAAGGCCTGAACATGTGAACGTTGGTTTGGTGTATCTAGCTTGGCAGTGGATAGGAAGGCCTGAACATGTGAACGTTGGTTTGGTGTATCTAGCTTGGCAGTGGATAGGAAGGCCTGAACATGTGAACGTTGGTTTGGTGTATCTAGCTTGGCAGTGGATAGGATGGCCTGAACATGTGAACGTTAGTTTGGTGTATCTAGCTTGGCAGTGGATAGGATGGCCTGAACATGTGAACGTTGGTTTGGTGTATCTAGCTTGGCAGTGGATAGGAAGGCCTGAACATGTGAACGTTGGTTTGGTGTATCTAGCTTGGCAGTGGATAGGATGGCCTGAACATGTGAACGTTAGTTTGGTGTATCTAGCTTGGCAGTGGATAGGAAGGCCTGAACATGTGAACGTTGGTTTGGTGTATCTAGCTTGGCAGTGGATAGGAAGGCCTGAACATGTGAACGTTGGTTTGGTGTATCTAGCTTGGCAGTGGATAGGAAGGCCTGAACATGTGAACGTTGGTTTGGTGTATCTAGCTTGGCAGTGGATAGGAAGGCCTGAACATGTGAACGTTGGTTTGCTGTATCTAGCTTGGCAGTGGATAGGATGGCCTGAACATGTGAACGTTGGTTTGGTGTATCTAGCTTGAACGGTTCAACAGTTACTGTTGGTTAGTTATTTTATGATAATTTATACACTTTTACGTAGTTATAGCTGGTACAGATTTTTAAGAATTTGAAGTTAGGATAGGCAGAATGTTTTAAACTTTGTTTTGTAGCTTAATTGGCTAAGGAGCAGGACCATTTTGAATAGTTACTTCTGTATTCTGTGGTTCTCATTCAAACCCATGTTAATTTCTGAAATTTATTCATGATTATAGTTCAGAATGTATATATAGTATCAAAAAGTCTTTAGGCAAGCAATTTAAGATCTAGTTATGGTTAGTCTGAACATCTCAACGTTGAAAGTTTAAAGCTTAAACGGCGAAAGAGGACGTAGGTCTAGAATTCTTTATTTTTTACCCTTCTAGTCTGTGGCCCTTTTTTCGTTGAAATGCATTGGTTTCCATAGCAATGGCTGCGTTTGGACTGCTCGGTGACGAGACATGAGAGAGTTGTTAGCTGGCGTTAGCTAGCGGCTTTTTGTCACTTTAAACTCTGACAAACAGCTGTCATTTTTTATTGGTAGCAGATCATTCTGTTCTGATTCCAGATTTAAATAGTAGAGAAGTAGACCAAGATTTTTATACCCTCTAATGCCAGATGTACACTGCACAATTTTCAAAATCCTAACATTGCTGAGACACTCACATTACTATCGACATTTTTCTTACTTTTTAAAGCTCTTGTATTGTTGGTTATTAAGTTAGCATTCCATGGTAATGTCTACCTACACCTGTCGTATTTGGCACATGTGACAAGTAAAATTTGATTTGGATTTTGATTTAAAACGACCATCTTTCCTGTAGTTTATTGTCTTGCCAACGTAGAGATGAGCACAGTAAACGATCTGGCACAGAGGGTCACACACTATAAGATCCATCACTTGGTGGTGAGGATTCTCCATACCACTCTGTCTCACAAAACAATTATGTGATTAGATTGTTATCGTAGCTAGAACAAGCTGTGGCTCAAAGCAGTCTCATAAACGTTTTCAGTCAGTAATTCACACTTGCCCTACAGAGTTGAAATATCTAGCTAACATTTTGAAATTAATACGATTTCTTGTGAACTTCAGAGCTGTAACGATTTGACGCTTTGGTTAAAGGCAAGTACTGTACAAACACATACTAGTAGTAGTCATCTCTCATGAGTGACGTGAAACAACGCCATCATCTCACTGGTTTCTTCTCCGGCGTGCTCTCATTGGCTATTGCTGATCACCGGTCTCAAAACTTGTTGTTGCATATCTCTCAAATGACAAACATGTTTGAAAGCATCAGTGTGTCTGAGACTGCTCAAAGATGGGATCAGTAGCCCTCAGATTGCGTCTCTGACCGGCTCACATGAAACAGGTGTTGGTGACAGCCACACAACTCGAGTAGGCAACAACATGGGGATTTTGTCTCTGATCTCAAAAATGTGTCTGGGACAGCTAAATCGTGTAGTGCACACCCAGGTTTTTGTCTAAAGTGCTGCAAAAATTGTACAAATTTCAGTTGTTTGAAATATGTATGTGGTTACTAAAAAAGGTGTATTATTAGATTATTATTATTATTATTATTATTAGATGATATTGGTATCAGATATTTTTTGTTACGATTTTCAGGTTAGAGTAGCAGAGAAGCAGGGGGAGATTTTATACCCTCTAACCTTCTTGGGAAAGTGGTCAAAATGTACTGCTATGTGTCAAAAGTGACATTATTTACAGTGAGTAGAATATCATGTTGGGAGTGATGATGTCACAATGGGCCCTATAGAATCCAGAGGAAATCCCATGAAAGTGGATGAAGGACAAAAAGCTTAATAGTTGAAAAAGTATCAAATATATTATAAAAATAAAATAATTGTATACAAGCATGAATAGTCTGAACAATTGAACGTTTGAATGACGTTTCTAGCTTCAACGGTGTAAAAGGACGAGCGTGTTAAAGAAAGATACTAATAATAAGAACCATGACGAAGATTTAAACAACTAATTACCCCATCCACCGCTCAATTTCCACTCATTATCAGACGTTCTGTCATGACTGGAGTGTATATAGCTGAAATGACATCCTATCTGTCTCTCCCCCCCAGGCCCTCCCATCATCTCCAGCGAACCAGTCCAGTACGCAATGAGAGGGGAGAGAGGGGAGGTCAAGTGCTACATTGCCAGCACCCCTCCACCTGACAAGATTGTGAGTGAAGTGAATTCTGGGAAATATCCTGGGAAATATCTGTAACACTTTATAATAACTTTAATGTATATCCCTTTATAAATGCTTATAAATGCTTTGTATATGTTACAATTGCTTGTGAATTGTAAGGCTTTGTAAGTACATTCAGATCAAAGACAAGAGAGAGTGAATGAATGAGAACTGTACTGATGTCAAGGGGTTGTGTGAGAGGGGATGACATGAGGTTGATGGATATTGTGTGAGAGGGGATGACATGAGGTTGATGGATATTGTGAGAGAGGGGATGACATGAGGTTGATGGATAGTGTGAGAGAGGGGATGACATGAGGTTGATGGATAGTGTGTGAGGGGGGATAACATGAGGTTGACGGACAGTGTGAGAGGGGGATGACATGAGGTTGACAGATCGAGTGTGAGAGGGGGACGACATGAGGTTGATGGATAGTGTGAGAGGGGGATGACATGAGGTTGACGGATCAGGTGTGAGAGGGGAGGGGAGATCGTCGAGTAAAATCCTGTACCTTTCAGCGTCAATTATCCACGACAACGGCAGAGAGACATGAAACTAATCTGTGGTTGAAAAAAAAATAATAAAGTCTCCACTCCATTTTTAGTGCCTGTGTCCCAAATGACACCCTTTCCCCTTTATAGTGCACTACTTTTGACCAGAGGTCCGATCAAAGGTAGTGCACTATAGGATGCTATTGGGATTGAGCCAGTGAGTACCCGGAGCGTATAATGTGATACGACGTTATGGTTTTAGCTTAACGCAGAGACACAAGACCTATGAAATATGAAGTAGGGTGCTGTGTGAGTGTCAGAAAGTAGACCGGGGTGGGGTGGGGGAGTAGGAGGGAAGGGGAGCGGAGGGGATGAGTTAAAATCTTTAGTTTATTTTTCCTCCCCCTTCTCCAGCCAATTTGCCTTTTTCTTTTTTTGGGGGGGGGGGTTAAAAGGTACATTAGCACAACATGTGGGCCGCTGCATATTTCATATATTCATACTCCATATTTAATAGTTTAACTACTTCAACAGCTTTAAAGTAGAAAAACCTGCTAGACTCTTTATTTCTCGTGTACACCTGCCTCAGCCCGGTGTGTGTGTCTGTGTGTGTGTGTGTGTGTGTGTGTGTGTGTGTGTGTGTGTGTGTGTGTTTGTGTGTGTATACGCCTCTGTATACAGTATAAAGATTTTTTGTTATTGTGTTTTGGCACTTTCTTCAGACGGTAAGGAAATCAGAAGGGAACGGTAGACGAGGGGATTGAACCCGCTTCCGATAGTCAAGTCATATATGACAAATGCTCAACCAGGACTCTGCACTTTTCTATTCTCCATTTGACTCCCTAATTGTGTGTGTGTGTGTGTGTGTCTCCCTCCAGGTGTGGGCGTGGAAGGAGAACGTGTGGGAGAAGGAGAAGGGGACTCTGTTGGAGAGGTACACGGTGGAGCAGAGTAAACCTCACTCCCAGGGAGGAGCTGTTCTCTCCACCCTCACCATCAACAACGTCATGGAGTCTGACTTCCACTCTCCGTACAACTGCACCGCCTGGAACTCCTTCGGACCCGGGACCATGATCATCACCCTGGAGGAGAAAGGTATGTCTTAATTAAAGGGGCAATCTTGGTACATTCTTCTTTATAACTGAAGAATGATATAGCCATTGATTCTTGAAAGGGGGGTGGCACATACCTCTCTGAAACGTTTTAGATTACTGGCCAAGATTTCAGTATTTAATAGTTTGGGAAAGTTTTGGTATTTTCATTTTTTTACATTTTTTTATTGAACCTTTATTTAACCAGGTAAGCTAGTTGAGAACAAGTTCTCATTTGCCACTGTGACCTGGCCAAGATAAAGCAAAGCAGTTCGACACATACAACAACACAGAGTTACACATGGAATGAACAAAACATACAGTCAATAATACAGTAGAACAAAAGAAAACAAAAAGTCTATATACAGTGAGTGCAAATGAGGTAAGAAAAGGGAGTTAAGGTAATAAATGGGCCATAGTGGCGAAGTAATTACAATATAGCAATTAAACACTGGAATGGTAGATGTGCAGAAGATGAATGTGCAGTTAGGGATACTGGGGTGCAAAGGAGCAAGATAAATAAATAAATACTGTATGGAGATGAGGTAGATAGATGGGCTGTTTACAGATGGGCTATGTACAGGTGCAGTGATCTGTGAGCTGCTCTGACAGCTGGTGCTTAAAGCTAGTGAGGGAGATGGGAATCTCCAGCTTCAGTGATTTTTGCAGTTCGTTCCAGTCATTGGCAGCAGAGAACTGGAAGGAAAGGCGACCAAATGAGGAATTAGCTTCGGGGGTGACCAGTGAGATATACCTGCTGGAGCGCGTGCTATGAGTGGGTGCTGCTATGGTGACCAGTGAGCTGAGATAAGGCAGGGCTTTACCTAGCAGAGACTTGTATATAACCTGTAGCCAGTGGGCTTGGTGACGAGTATGAAGCGAGGGCCAACCAACGAGAGCGTACAGGTCGCAGGTGCGGGCAGGTGCGGGCAGCGATCGGTTGAAAAGTATGCATTTAGTTTTACTTGCTTTTTAAGAGCAGTTGGAGGCCACAGAAGGAGAGTTGTATGGCATTGAAGCTTGTCTGTCCAAAGAGGGGCCAGAAGTATACAGAATCGTCTGCGTAGAGGTGGATCAGAGAATCACCAGCAGCAAGAGCGACATTGAGAAGAGAGTCGGCCCGAGAATTTAACCCTGTCGCACCCCCATAGAGGCTGCCAGGGGTCCGGACAACAGGCCCTGACACACTGAACTCTGTCTGAGAAGTAGTTGGTAAACCAGGCGAGGCAATCATTTGGCAATCATTTGAGAAACCAAGGCTGTCGAGTCTGCCAATAAGAATGTGGTGATTGACAGAGTCGAAAGCCTTGGCCAGGTCGATGAATACGGCTGCACAGTAATGTCTCTTATCGATGGCGGTTATGATATCGTTTAGGACCTTGAGCGTGGCTGAGGTGCACCCATGACCAGCTCTGAAACCAGATTGCATAGCGGAGAAGGTATGGTGGGATTCGAAATGGTCAGTAATCTGTTTGTTAACTAGGCTTTCGAAGACCTTAGAGAGACAGGGTAGGATAGATATAGGTCTGTAGCAGTTTGGGTCTAGAGTGTCACCCCCTTTGAAGAGGGGGATGACCACGGCAGCTTTCCAATCTTTGGGAATCTCTTACAATACGAAAGAGAGGTTGAACAGGCTAGTAACAGGGGTTGCAACAATTTCGGCAGATCATTTTATAAAGAGAGGGTCCAGATTGTCTAGCCCGGCTGATTTGTAGGGGTCCAGATTTTTGCAGCTCTTTCAGAACATCAGCTATCTGGATTTGGGTGAAGGAGAAATGGTGGGGGCTTGGGCAGGTTGCTGTGGAGGGTGCCGGGCAGTTGACCGGGGTAGGGGTAGCCAGGTGGAAAGCATGGCCAGCAGTAGAGAAATGCTTATTGAAATTCTCAATTATAATGGATTTATCCGTGGTAACAGTGTTTCCTAGCCTCAGAGCAGTGGGCAGCTGGGAGGAGGTGCTCTTATTCTCCATGGACTTTACAGTGTCCCAGAACTTTTTTGAGTTTGTACTACAGGATGCAAATTTCTGTTTGAAAAAGCTACCCTTAGCTTTCCTAAGTGCCTGTGTATATTTGTTCCTAACTTCCCTGAAAAGTATAACCATGTCTCTCTGTCTCTCTTGTCTGTCTGTACAGAGATAGTACCAGTGGGGATTATAGCTGGTGGAACAGTTGGATCCTCCATCCTGCTCCTGATCTTTCTCCTGGCTCTAGCCTTCTACCTCTACCGCCAACGGAAAGGCAGTGAGTCGTGTACCAACCAGATACTACTCCCTCCCTTTGCATGCAACATGTTTGTGGGTCGTGTTCCAACTGGCTCCCTATTCCCCCCACAGGGCTCTGGTCAAAAGTCATGCCCTATACATTTATGGGGAATAGGGGACAGGGGACAGGGGACAGGGGATAGGGGACAGGGGACAGGGGACAGGGGATAGGGGACAGGGGACAGGGGATAGGGGACAGGGGACAGGGGACAGGGGATAGGGGAAAGGGGAAAGGGGACAGGGAACAGGGGACTGGGGATAGGGGAAAGGGGATAAGGGACAGGGGACAGGGGATAGGGGAAAGGGGACAGGGGATAGGGGACAGGGGACAGGAGACAGGGGATAGGGGACAGGGGATAGGGTGCCATTTGGGATGCATGTGGGTGTGGCTGTGTGTGGATGCATGTGGGTGTGGCTGTGTGTGGATGCATGTGGGTGTGGCTGTGTGTGGATGCATGTGGGTGTGGCTGTGTGTGGATACATGTGGGTGTGGCTATGTGTGGAATCATGTGGGTGTGGCTGTGTGTGGATGCATGTGGGTGTGGCTGTGTTTGACTGTCATTCATACAGTTATTCACAATGTACTGTGTAACCATAAATAGTCACGTGTTTATTCATGATCGCTTATTTAAAACTGAATAAGAATGACTTGTTTTCTCTCTTTTGTTGTACTGTAGATCTAAACGTTGATCCAAAAGTACTGTTATTCAGATGTCTGTCCCACTTTAAATGAACAACAGCTTATAAAGGCTTCATATAGCATACATAAAGTCTTCATAAGCACTCTGTTAGGCGCTTCATGAGTCATCTGTCTTGTTCTGGTTCCAGGTCGTCGTGGGGTCACTCTGGGGAAGCCGGACATCAAGGTGGAGACAGTCAACAAGGAGACACATAGTCTGGAGGAGGAATCGGGCAGTGTTTCCACGGCAACGCGCATGGTCAAAGCCATGTATTCCGTGAGTACCCAACACCCACCGCTATGAGTTAAATCAAATCAAACATTATTTAAAGTGCAATAGCTTAGAACCAATAGAACCAACCTGAACCTCTAGTGTTGCAGTTCCTTTTTTAAATTTTAAAAAAAAAAGTTAATTTAAAATATAGCAACAGACTTCATGGTAAAACAATCAAATGAAGCATGAAGGGGGGGGCATCTGTTCTCTGTTGCCTTAGACTTCACAGACTGAGGTTGTGTTCCAAGTGGATGCACTACATAGCGCACTACTTCTAACTGAGAGTAGTGCACTATAAAGGGAATAGGGTGCCATTTGAGAACCCCTTAGACTTCTCTCAGACTGAGGAAACCCTGCGCTAGGCTACACTGAGAAAGCTCTATATAAGATGGGATTAATGCCACCGGCCACATGGGTTGTCATTTGATATACAGCTATTATAACTGTTATTACAACACATTTAAGACATCAATTGTTCTAGAAGCTAGAAGGTGCTGAAGCCTTTAGTTGTTGTTTGAGAGTAAGCCACTGGATTGAATTCACCTTCATGTGCTTTCATGGTCCTGTTACATCTTCAACTGTACTCACCAAACATTTGTCAAACAACATTTTCATCAAATGAAAAACCTGATATTCTGTTTTCCTCTTCCCTCCCTCCTCTCTCTCTCTCTCTCCCTTCCTCTCTCTCTGTCTCTCTCTCTGTCTCTCTCTCTCTGTGTGTGTTTTGTTGTTTGATGGTTTAGTTTCTACCCTCTGTCTCCCTCTCTCCCTCCACTCAGCCATTCAAAGACGATATGGATCTGAAGCAGGACCTGCGCAGTGAGCTCGATACCCGCGAGGAATACGAACTCAAGGTGAGTAACTCTCTCTCTGCTACTCACTTCATACCCTCCTACATCAAACCAACAAACTCCTCATATGTACAGTACATACAACACAATATGCAACAACATATCACACAAAATACTAATACTAACTACCTCACACCTCAGATATGCTAACACCTCAAATATGCTAACACCTCAAATTGGAACACTCTTGCATGTAATAAGAAAAAAGCTCACCATCACCTCATCCCTATCCTACAACAATACAACACACAACATGACTACATCACACCTCAAATATGCCCAAACAGGGTTGGGGTGAATTCCAATTGGAGGCAGTCAATTCAGGAAGTAAACTGAAATTCCAATTCAATAATTGAAAAGATGTCATTCATTTTCAATGACTACATTTTTTTTCACTGCCTTAAATTAGAATTGCCCCCAACCCTGACCACACCTCAAATTCAAACCCATGTAAAAATCCCTCGCTATTCCCTCATCATGTTTGTCCTTAGGACCCAACGAACGGCTACTATAACGTCCGTGCGACCACCCACGAAGAGGCCAGGCCGTCCTCCCGCTCCATGCTGTACCAGGGAGAGTTCCGGACCTCCAACCCTCCAGGGGGAGCTACAGGTGCTACCTCCAGTGGCCCAGCAGGGGGTCCCGGAGGGGCGGTGGCTGCAGGAGCGGTCCCAGGAGTCCCAGGGTCAAGGGCAGGGTGCTATGACCCCAGACCTCCATCCAGGATGTCTCACACCAACTACCCCCAGTTCAACACCTTCACCAGGGTGGGCCCGAGCCAAGTCCCGCCCAACACCAACCACCCCACCCACCCCTCCCACCCCTCCCACCCCGCCCATCCTGCCTCACAGACCACCGACTTCCCCGGAGACTGCGGACTATTGGACAACAACAGTCAGCTGACCTATGACAACTATGGCTATCCCGCCCAGTACCCTACCTATCGGGTGGGCTTTGCCCCGCCCCTGGAAGGAGGGCCGGCCTATGAGGTCTACCCAACTGGACAAGGGGTGGGACC
Source organism: Oncorhynchus clarkii lewisi (assembly GCF_045791955.1). Classification (NCBI taxonomy): domain Eukaryota; kingdom Metazoa; phylum Chordata; class Actinopteri; order Salmoniformes; family Salmonidae; genus Oncorhynchus; species Oncorhynchus clarkii. Next base: position 40,159,187 of record NC_092174.1, read on the forward strand.
AGGGCCAGTGCAAGGACCAGTCCAAGGCCAAGGCCCATGTCCGGGTCCTGAAACTGTGCTGGGGAATTATGGGACCACCCGCTTCTCTTACACTTCTCCTCCTAGTACTGACTACTCTCCTCCTGGTACTGACTACTCTCCTCCTGCTACTGACTACTCTCCTCCTGCTACTGACTACTCTCCTCCTGGTACTGAGTACAACCAGAGACACACTCAGAGGATGCAGACACACGTGTGAGAGAGATGGACTCTGTAATACATAGTGATACTTCTTTTCATACATGCGTACATACATATAAACACAAACACACACACACACACACACACACACACACACACACACACACACACACACACACACACACACACACACACACACACACACACACACACACACACACACACACACAAACACACACACACACACACACACTTGTTGGAGAGATACATTTATTCTCTCTATGCTTTCTTTATCGCATACATACACACACAAACAAACGCAAACAATCTGACACAGTTTCTCTCAATCTTCAGCTCCAAGAGGGGAGACATGACAAAAGAAAGAGAGGCTGAAAGTTATTTTCTTAAACTAGGTGGGGATTCAGCAGAGTCTGATTACTTACATGCTAATTGACAGCGTCCAGATCCATCTCTTCTCTATTGGACTCTCCACCCCTCTCTCTTTCCTCTCACACAATCTCTGTATATAATATCAGTGGGGTAGATCATTTTAAACTTAGTATAACCTTGTATAAACGTACTGTGTACAGATACAGCTGCTGAACTTTTCTCCTTATTATACACCCTCTTACACTCCTTCAAATTCACAGAAACACACACTTACACTCCGTTAAATTCACAGAAACACACACTTACATGCCTTTAAATTCACAAACACAAACACACACACACCCTCTTACACGTTGAAAGAGACAGTGTTGCGTCCCAGCGGTGCTCAGGCAAGGCGACAGCTTGTTCTCCGTATGTGGAGCTCTTTTTAACATGCTTCTTCTCCATGCCGCCACAAACTGCTCCACCGGCATGGCCTTAGGGCTTCAAGAAGTGAATGAAAGGGAAATATGGGGGTGTCTCCCAAATTTCACCATATTCCCTATGTAGTGCACTACTTTTGACTAAGGCTCATTGGGCTCTGGTTAAAACTAGTGCACTATATAGTAAATAGGGTGTCATTTGGGACACAGACAAAAGGCATCATGGCATAACAGCCATTACACCAATATGGCGATTTGACATCTGACAAGATAGAGAAAGAATGACCTTGTGCTTGACACCTAGAAGGTACAGTGAGGTAACTCTAACCATGGTAACCGTGAGGTACCTCTCTCCATGGTAACAGTGAGGTGTATGTGTGGACTGTATGGACAATGAAATAGGGTTTTGTATACAGTATACCACTTACAGTATGTTGAGCAACCTATAGGGGAAGAACGGAGCTGTAGCAGGCTTCTTCAAATGCTTCTTCCTCCTCCTCTGTATTTTCTATCTCATCGCAATACATATCTACCCCACATTTCACTCATCTGAGGTCAATATGATGTGTTTGGGAAGCGGGGGAAAGAGCTTTTGTAATAAAATGAATCTTTACATTTTGTACAAATTCCCCCACCCCCCCACCCTCAAATAGTATTGTATGTGTCTCTGTCACTTGCACAGTAGAGTAGATCTTTCCCCATATGTATACCTAAATAGAAGAACAAGAAGCAAAAAAAAAACAACACATTCAGAAAAGTTTTCTAGTATTTTTATAAGGGGTTTGCAGACCAAAGGTTCAGAGGTTTGGGTGACATTCACTTGTACAATTCAATGTTCTGAGGCTTCTGTGTCCAGTTTCATTCACTGAGTTTCTATTCTGGTCATGTTGTTGTTGTTGTAGACTAGGTCTGCGTCCCAAATGGCATCCTGTCCCCTACATAGTGCACGACTTTTGACCAGAGCCCTACGGGCTCACTGGCTCACCATAGAGCTCTTGTCAAAAGTAGTGCACTATATAGGGAATAGGGTGCCTTTTGGGATGTAGTCATGACGGTGTAGTCTTGAAACTAAAGCAATGGTACACTTTTGAGATTGGCGCTGAGTGACCAATGCTGGTACTGTCTGTCCAGTGGCCTGTACGTATGATATAATATTTGGTACTTTGCTTTACCCCATCTGGTATTGGGCACAGTGCTCTATAGTGGTAGATGTGAAGGCCTACACACAGTGGCTCTGTAGCTGTGGGTAAACTCTGATCATGCAATTCACCATCATTATTTCACTTAGGTACGCTAATGCATAGAATGACATATAGAACCCATACATAACATATTGGATCTTTGTGCCCTATTCTCTTTATATGGGCTCCCGAGTGGCGTAGCAGTCTAAGGCACTGCATCTCAGAGAAAGAGGCGTCACTACAGTCCCTGGTTCGAATCCAGTCTGCATCACATCCGGCTGTGATTGGGAGTCCCATAGGGCAGCACACAATTGGCCCAGGTTTGGCCGTGGTAGGCCGTCATTGGAAATAAGAATTTGTTCTTAACTGACTTGCCTAGTTAAATAAATAAATATATACAGTTGAAGTTTACATACACCTTAGCCAAAAACATTTAAACTCAGTTTTTCACAATTCCTGACATTTAATCCTAGTTTAAATTCCCTGTCTTAGGTCAGTTAGGATCAGCACTTTAATTTAAGGATGGGAAATGTCAGAATAATAGTAGAGAGAAGGATTTATTTCAGCTTTTATTTCTTTCATCACATTCACAGTGGGTCAGAAGTTTACAAACACTCAATTAGTACTTGGTTGCCTTGCCTTTACATTTTTTAACTTGGGTCAAACGTTTCGGGTAGCCCTCCACAAGCTTCCCACAATAAGTTGGGTGAATTTTGGCCCATTCCTCCTGACAGAGCTGGTGTAACTGAGTCAGGTTTGTAGGCCTCCTTGCTCACACATGCTTTTTCAGTTCTGCCCACAAATTTTCAATAGGATTGATCTCAGGGCTTTGTGATGGCCACTCCAATACCTTGACGTTGTTGTCCTTAAGCCATTTTGCCATAACTTTGGGGTCATTGTCCATCTGGAAGACCCATTTGCGACCAAGCTTTAACTTCCTGACTGATGTCTTGAGATGTTGCTTCAATATATACACATACTTTCCCCTCCTCATGATGACATCTATTTTGTGACGTGCACCACTCCCTCCTGCAGCAAAGCACCCCCACAACATGATGCTGCCACCCCCGTTCTTCACGGTTGGGATGGTGTTCTTCGGCTTGCAAGCCTCCCCCTTTTTCCTCCAAACATAACGATGGTCATTATGGCCAAACAGTTATATTTTTGTTTCATCAGACCAGAGGACATTTCTCCAAAAAGTACGATCTTTGTCCCCATGTGCAGTTGCAAACCGTAGTCTGGCTTTTTTTATGGCTGTTTTGGAGCAGTGGCTTCTTCCTTGCTGAGCGGCCTTGAAATATGTAGGCCTTGAAATACATCCACAGGTACACCTTCAATTGACTCAAATTATGTTAATTATCCTATCAGAAGCTTCTAAAGCCATGACATAATTTTCTGGAATTTTCCAAACTGTTTAAAGGCACAGTCAACTATGTTTATGTAAACTTCTGACCCACTGGAATTGTGATACAGTGAATTATAAGTGAAATAATCTGTCTGTAAACAATTGTTGTAAAAAGTACTTGTGTCATGCACAAAGTATATGTCCTAACTGACTTGCCAAAACTATAGTTTGTTAACAAGAAATGTGTGGATTGGTTGAAAAACAAGTTTTAATGACTCCAACCTATGTCTATGTAAACTTCCAACTTCAACTGTATATATAGTGTTTTGATCAGAGCCCTATGGGTCCTTGTCAAAAGTAGTCCACTATATAGGGAATAGGGTTCCATTTGGTTTGTAACTATAATGTTGCTGCCAACCACGGATCAGAGCCGTCAGAACTCCCTCTTTGATCTTTGTTTCTACCGGGGTCCTGTTGACTTTCTTCTCTGTACCTTTTCTTCCAGATCTCACCTTTTCTTCCAGATCTCACATTTTCTTCCATATGTCACCTTTTCTTACAGATCTCACCTTTTCTCCCAGATCTCACTTTTTCTCTCAGATCTCACCTTTTCTCCCAGATCTCACCTTTTCTTCCATATCTCACCTTTTCTTACATATCTCACATTTTCTCTCAGATCTCACATTTTCTCCCAGATCTCACCTTTTCTTCCAGATCTCACCTTTTCTTCCAGATCTCACCTTTTCTCCCAGATCTCACCTTTTCTCCCAGATCTCACCTTTTCTCCCAGATCTCACCTTTTCTTCCAGATCTCACCTTTTCTTCCAGATCTCGCCTTTTCTCCCAGATCTTGCCTTTTCTTCCAGATCTCACCTTTTCTCCCAGATCTCACCTTTTTTCCCAGATCTCACCTTTTCTTCCAGATCTCACCTTTTCTCCCAGATCTCGCCTTTTCTCCCAGATCTCACCTTTTCTTCCAGATGAAAACATAGGAGTAGATTAGAGATTATAGCTAGCTGTAAATAAACGTCTTTTTGACAGGTTGGCCCCCTGTTCAAAAGATATAACTTCCTTCATAAACTCATTCCATTCTTGTTCGTTCCTCATCCATCATTTTATCATTTCATCAAATGCCTTCCACATATGAAGTCAGTATTATAGTCGTCATATTATATTCATGGTGTTATTATGTCACCAATGAAGGTGACACTAGGGTGTTTAAACTTTTATACACATCCTGTATCGTTTACTTGTTGTCTGTGTAGGCCTCTGTTTGTATGTAACGGGGGTCACGGCCAACCTATTCCCTATATAGTGCACTGCTTTCCACCAGAGCACATAGGAATCTGGTGAATAGTAGTGCACTATTTATAGGGTGCCATTTGGGACTAGCCTCAGACAAAGGGAGTGGTGATACACTTACATGGCCAAAATGAATGCACAATTAGGCCACACCAGATGGGACAGATGTCTATCCTACCCAGGCCTAACCCAGGTCTCAGTGGACAGTACTAAGGTGCTCTGGGCTGTTCTCTGCTATCTCTGACCAGGATTGATTTACATACGTTGTTTGGTAGCAGTCTCAGGCCGGGATTCAAACCCAGGAGCCTTAGAGAGCAGCGCACTAGTGTAAAGGCATTTTTCCCAGATGCTCGCAGCGATTGGATTCACGATAAATGAGTGTATAGTTTGAGCGTATTAATACATTTTTTAAAGTATGCTTTGCTTCACAACACACCTTGGATTGAATCCCGGCTATGTTGTGTTATGAATCTCTAATCTAATGGGAGTCAAAAGACAAAACAACAGAAGTGAACAAAGCAGACAAACCAATGCAGCAGCCATTTGTGTTTACAGTACAACTGTGTGTATGCGTGACCTCTGACCCTGGTGTTTTGATCAGTATGTGTGTGTGTGTGTGTGTGTGTATAGAAAGGGGACGTTGGGCTGTGAAAACATGGGGAAAGCGAAAGATGGAGAGACTGAGAGAGAGAGAGAGTGACTGGTTATGTCCTAAATTGTACCCTATTCCTTACCAAGTGCAATAATTCTGTCTAGAATCCTATGGGCCCTGGTCAAAACCGTTGCCCTATATAAGGAATAGGATGCCATTTTGGATGTAATCATGGAGCCATCATGTGGCCATAGGACATGAAGAATGAGCCGACTGAGTCCAATCATTCTTCATGCCGCTGTGGAGTTAACAGAGGGCTCCAAATACGTCCATGATTGACACAAATGGAACCCTATAGATGTAGGATCTTAATTTGAGCCAGTTTGCTAGAGCAGGAAAATAATCCTGCAGCAACAGGAAATGTGAATTATAATTAATGGACATTTTTGTTGTAGGGGTTGATAATGTTTTCGTTGGTGCAAATCAAGTCAGACATTTTAAAGTGGAAATTACAAACTTTAGTAGTCTTTTTAACCTCAAATACACTACACGTTTGCATTTTCTGCTGTGCAGGAAAATTCCCAGCAATAAAAGAGTGATCAAATTACAAACTACATCTGTATTCCCAATATAGTGTTGACCAGAGCCCTAGTCAAAAGTAGTGCTTGACTATAGTACTATGGGACCTGGGGCACTGTATGTGTGTACACCAGTGGACGTGTGTGGGAGGAGGTATAGGAGGACAGGCTCATTGTAATGTCTGGAATAGAATTAATGTAACGGTATCAAACAAATCAAATTTACGGAGACCATGTTTGACTCCGTTCCATTAATTCCATTCCAGACATTAGAATGAGTCTGTTCTTCGATAGCTCCTCCCACCTGTAGTGGGTGTGGCTGAGCATGTGCATGTCTGAGTGAGTGTATTTCCTCCATATAATTCATTCTCAATCCTGTTATTTTCTATTCAGTCATTGTTCCAATAGGACTGTTTCCTGTATTATTGTCACTATGGGCTTCTCATTCAGTAATGCTCCTCCTGTATAACGGTTCTTCTTTAAGAAAAAAACACAAATATATTACTGAAATGTGTTTTCATTTTTATTTTTATTCAATATTTTTTCAAATTGTATGTCATTATTTTTCCACAGTATTACAAAAAATAAAAAGACACAGCTTTCATAAGAACAAAGATAAAACCTCCTTATTTCATTTTTAGAGACAGAGTAAGATTAATGGCACCCTATTATTTTTTTAACAGAACCCTATGGACCATGATTGGCACAGGTCAGATTCAAACATGTGTAAGGGTGTGACAGAGAGAGAGGGAAGGGAGACAGAGAGAGAGGGAAGGGAGATAGAGAGCTAGAGGAGGAGATGATGGGGGATTGATTCACCTTGGGCGGTGTAGCAGTCTATATGCTAAAGTCTTGTCACTATGCAACAACACACCCTCTCTAGTGTCTTCATCGTGGACACTAGGCAACAACACATCCTCTCTGTTGTCTTCATTGTGGTCACTAGGCAACAACACACCATCTCTGTTGTCTTCATCATGGTCACTAGGCAACAACACACCCTCTCTGTTGTCTTCATCGTGGTCACTAGGCAACAACACACCCTCTCTGTTGTCTTCATCGTGGTCACTAGGCAACAACATACCATCTCTGTTGTCTTCATCGTGGTCACTAGGCAACAACACACCATCTATTACTCTTAGGGTGATAATTAGGCCTGTCACTTTTCTTCCCATGCCTTATCACATTCTCTGTGAATGTTTCTCCATGTAGATTGAGCCTAACAGAGTCGTCACAACAGAGACTCCAGTCCTTCCGGCCAGTGCACTGGTCAGCAGGTTTCCTGCATCTCCACCTGCAGAGGATCACACCAATGATGATTAGCACCGCATCTGAAGAGATCAGCTGATGATTTGGTTTGTGTCAGCTGACTGACACGATACAAAACAGTACATCTGAAGAGATCAGCTGATGATTTGGTTTATGTCAGCTGACTGACACGATACAAAACAGTACATCTGAAGAGATCAGCTGATGATTTGGTTTATGTCAGCTGACTGACACGATACAAAACAGTACATCTGAAGAGATCAGCTGATGATTTGGTTTGTGTCAGCTGACTGACACGATACAAAACAGTACATCTGAAGAGATCAGCTGATGATTTGGTTTATGTCAGCTGACTGACACGATACAAAACAGTACATCTGAAGAGATCAGCTGATGATTTGGTTTGTGTCAGCTGACTGACACGATACAAAACAGTACATCTGAAGAGATCAGCTGATGATTTGGTTTATGTCAGCTGACTGACACGATACAAAACAGTACATCTGAAGAGATCAGCTGATGATTTGGTTTGTGTCAGCTGACTGACACGATACAAAACAGTACATCTGAAGAGATCAGCTGATGATTTGGTTTGTGTCAGCTGACTGACACGATACAAAACAGTACATCTGAAGAGATCAGCTGATGATTTGGTTTGTGTCAGCTGACTGACACGATACAAAACAGTACATCTGAAGAGATCAGCTGATGATTTGGTTTATGTCAGCTGACTGACACGATACAAAACAGTATATCTGAAGAGATCAGCTGATGATTTGGTTTATGTCAGCTGACTGACACGATACAAAACAGTACATCCATACCCGGCGACAAGTACCCGGCAATCTGGGCGCCTCTTTGATGCACGTAAGAGATGTAATACCTCCTCCAATAACAAACCTTGCTCAACTACATGAAGGCTAAGAGAGAAAGAGAATAGAGGAGTCATTAGTTGAACAGTTACACTGAAACAAATATGAACAAAGACGACACGGACGACACAGAGAGTATGTTGTACTCACGATATCATCCGCAGGTTTGGGCAGGCCTGGCTGAGACGGATTACGCTGACAGCACACCTCTCTGTCAAGCGGCTCACAAACAGACCGATGTCTTCCAGAGAGGTTTGAGAGTGTAGCAGCGAGATCAGTTCATCAACATGCTCATCCCACTCTGGACTGGTAGAGGTCATTCATGTGACACAAACAGACAGACACAGACTCTCATCATGGTAAAGCAAATATTGTCATATGTGTATGTTTGTTGTGCAGATATGTAAAATTATTTATTTATTTGTCCTTTATTTAACGAGACAAGTCAGTTAAGAACAAAGTCTTATTTTACAATGACGGCCCACCCCGGCCAAACCCTAACCTGGATGACGCTGGGGCAATTGTGCGCTACCCTATGGGACTCCCAATCACGGCCGGTTGTGATACAGCCTGGCATCGAACCAGGGTCTGTAGTGACACCTGTAGCACTGAGATGCAGCGCCTTAAACCGCTGCGCTACTCGGGAGCCCTATACACTACGGCCCGGAATCAATCCGAATTGCGTTAGAGAGCAGTGTCCTTCTATAGGTCATTTTACAGCCATTCTTTCATGATAAACACTCAAATGCAAATTACCTTCATGTGAAAGGTGCATTGTCAGCTGTCTAGTGAGGTACCCTATAAAGCACCTTGGATTGAAACGTGGCCGTGTGTGTGTGTGTGTGTGTGTGTGTGTGTGTGTGTGTGTGTGTGTGTGTGTGTGTGTGTGTGTGTGTGTGTGTGTGTGTGTGTGTGTGTGTGTGTGTGTGTGTGTGTGTGTGTGTGTGTGTGTGTGTGTGTGTGTGTCTGAATGTGAGATTTTATTGAGGACAGAAGTTCTTACTGTTGCTCCAGAGTGTGAACTAGCTGAAATAATTTTCTCCAGTCGAATACGGGATCGCCACAGAGGGTTATTTCAATCCCTCTGAGTGATATCTGGGAGTGTAAACCTTCACTCACTGCGTCCTGTCCATATAAATCTTTGTGTTGAAACCTGAGCCTGAAATCCAAGATACATTTTCATTAAATCTTGTACACATGAATGTGTACCAATGCATGATGATTCACTGTCTGGCAACATACAGTATGTTGAGCATAGTTCAGCACGACAAAGATAAAGGGTTTGTAAATTACATGTAATGCAACTCACAAGTCAAATGTAAAGGTTCATGATAGATGTTAGGTATTTTAAATTTGCTAATATTTATGAAGTATAATCTCAACTCCCTCACCTTAACTTGTCTACAGGGTGGATGATTGCACTCAGGTCATCCATGTCAGTGTCTGATAGGTCAGCCACATAGCTCACAGACAAGCTATCATCAGGAGAAGAGAAACATATTTATTTAGGGGAAGGGGGATACCTAGTCAGTTGTACAACTGAATGCCTTCAATTGAAATGTGTCTTCCGCATTTAACCCAAAACCTCGGAATCAGAGAGGTGCGGGGGGCTGCCTTAATTGACATCCACGTTTTCAGCACCTGGGGAACAGTGTGTTAACTACCTTGCTCAGGGGCAGAATGACAGATTTTTACCTTGTCAGCTTGGGGATTCGATCCAGCAACCTTTTGGTTAGTGACCCAACGCTCTAACAACTAGGCTACCCGCCTCTAGCCACTAAGCTACCAGCCTCTCCCCACTAAGCTACCTGCCTCTAACCACTAGGCTACCGGCCTCTAACCGCTAGGCTAGCCGCCTCTAACCACTAGGCTACCCGCCTCTAACCACTAGGCTACCCGCCTCTAACCACTAAGCTACCCGCCTCTAACCACTAGGCTACCCGCCTCTAACCACTAGGCTACCTGCCTCTAACCACTAGGCTACCCGCCTCTATCCACTAGGCTACCCGCCTCTATCCACTAGGCTACCCGCCTCTAACCACTAGGCTACCCGCCTCTAACCACTAAGCTACCCGCCTCTAACCACTAGGCTACCCGCCTCTAACCACTAGGCTACCCGCCTCTATCCACTAGGCTACCCGCCTCTAACCACTAGGCTACCCGCCCCTAACCACTTGGCTACCAGCCTCTAACCACTAAGCTACCCGCCTCTAATCACTAAGCTACCCGCCTCTAACCACTAAGCTACCCGCCTCTAACCACCAAGCTACCCGCCTCTAACCACTAAGCTACCGCAACTGGGTAACTCAAGTTTTTGCACCTAATAGTGCTACGATGCTTCGAGATTCATACTTTTAATTCGCGCTTTGTTTTACCCTCATAATTTTTAACACAAGGACAAGCTATACCTCGACAATTTATTGTTAAAATGAGAGAATGCCTTGATCTTTCATTTAAAGACCCTTGCTCTCTTTGGTCTCAATGTAGACTTTGATCTGAAGCCAGTTTTCTTGTAGTTTTGATGTATAAGTGTTTTGATCGAGTGGAAAAACCTGTGATATTTTCTCCTTCAAATGAGTGTAACCCAGCTAAGCTAACTAACTTTGCATGTAAGCCAAGATGGCTGTCACAGCTGTCGAAAGAAGCGTACCAAGGTGCAGCGTGGTACAGCGAGCGTACATTTTCCTTTTATTATAAAATGACGCCAACAAAACAACAAACGAGAAAACAAACAGGGCACAATGCCTCAAACAAAGTTAACTTCCGGCACCGACAGAGATGGCCGCCTCGCTTCGCGTTCCTAGGAAACTATGCAGTATTTTGAATTTTTTTTGCGTGTTATTTCTTATATTGGTACCCCAGGTAATCTTAGGTTTCATTACATACAGTCGGGAGGAACTACTGAATATAAGAGCAACGTCAATTCACCATCATTACGACCAGGAATATGACTTTCCCGAAGCGGATCCTGTGGTTTGCCTTCCACCCAGGACAATGGATCGGATCCCAGCCGGCGAACCTAAACAACGTCGCCGTAAAAGGGGAAAACGAAGCGGTCTTCTGGTCAGGCTCCGTAGACGGGTACATCGCGCACCACTCCCTACCATACTACTCGCCAATGCCCAGTCTCTTGACAAGAAGGTTGATGAAATCCGAGCAAGGGTTGCCTTCCAGAGAGACATCAGAGATTGTAACGTTCTTTGCTTCACGGAAACATGGCTCACTCGAGAGACGCTATCGGACTCGTTGCAGCCAGCTGGTTTCTTCACGCATCGCGCCGACAGAAACAAGCATCTTTCTGGTATGCCTTATGATTAACGAGACGTGGTGTGATCATAACAACATACAGGAACTCAAGTCCTTCTGTTCACCTGACTTAGAATTCCTCACAATCAAATGTCGACCACATTATCTACCAAGGGAATTCTCTTCGATTATAATCACAGCCGTATTTATTCCCCCGCAAGCAGACAAATCGATGGCCCTGAACAAACTTTATTTGACTCTTTGTAAACTGGAAACCACATATCCTGAGGCTGCATTCATTGTAGAAGGGGATTTTAACAAGGTTCATCTGAAAACAAGACTCCCTAAATTCTATCAGCATATCGATTGCACAACCAGGGCTGGTAAAACCCTGGATCATTGTTATTCTAACTTTCGCGACGCATATAAGACCCTCCCCCGCCCTCCTTTCGGAAAAGCTGACCACGACTCCATTTTGTTGCTTCCAGCCTACAGACAGAAACTAAAACAAGAAGCTCCTGCGCTCAGGTCTGTTCAACGCTGGTCAGACCAATCTGATTCCACGCTTCAAGACTGCTTCGATCACGTGGATTGGGATATGTTCCGCATTGCGTCCAACAACAACATTGACGAATACGCCGATTCGGTGAGCGAGTTCAGTAGAAAGTGCATCGGCGATGTTGTACCCACAGCAACTATTAAAACATTCCCAAACCAGAAACCGTGGATTGATGGCAGCATTCGCGCGAAACTGAAAGCGCGAACCACTGCTTTTAACAAGGGCAAGGTGACCGGAAACCTGACCGAATACAAACAGTGTAGCTATTCCCTCCGCAAGGCAATCAAACAAGCTAAGCATCAGTATAGAGACAAAGTAGAGTTGCAATTCAACGGCTCAGACACAAGAGGTATGTGGCAGGGTCTACAGTCAATCACGGATTACAAAAAGAAAACCAGCCCCGTCGAGGACATTGATGTCTTGCTTCCAGACAGACTAAATAACTTCTTTGCTCGCTTTGAGGACAATACAGTGCCACTGACACAGCCCGCTACCAAAACCTGCGGACTCTCCTTCACTGCAGCCTGACTCGAGTAAAACATTTAAAGGTGTTAACCCTCGCAAGGCTGCAGGCCCAGACGGCATCCCCAGCCACGTCCTCAGAGCATGCGCAGACCAGCTGGCTGGTGTGTTTACGGACATATTCAATCACCCTTATCCCAGTCTGCTGTTCCCACATGCTTCAAGAGGGCCACCATTGTTCCTGTTCCCAAGACAGCTAAGGTAACTGAGCTAAACGACTACTGCCCAGTAGCACTCACTTCCGTCATCATGAAGTGCTTTGAGAGACTAGTCAAGGACCATATCACCTTCACCCTACCTGACACCCTAGACCCACTCCAATTTGTTTACCGCCCCAATAGGTCCACAGACGACGCAATCGCAACAACACCGCACACTGCCCTAACCCATCTGGACAAGAGGAATACCTACGTGAGAATGCATATTTTCCACCATAATTTGCAAATAAATTCATTAAAAATCCTACAATGTGATTTACTGGATTTGTTTTCTCATTTTGTCTGTCATAGTTGTGTACCTATGATGAAAATTACAGGCCTCTCTCATCTTTTTAAGTGGGAGAACTTGCACAATTGGTGGCTGACTAAATACTTTTTTGCCCCACTGTATGAACCAAAAGAATGATATCTATTTTAGAAGGTTACTTTTCATGAAATGTGTATCTAACAGTTGCATACTAACCGCTAACATTAGCTAGCAAATTCAGCACTGAACCAGTAACTGTGCATTAGAGACCTCTCTAACGCCCAATAAGCTCAGTCCAAACTCCCATTCACCAGCTCCGCAAGCGTTATAATGTCAAAATACATTAGTTGATCACCAAATATAGAGTTTCACTGATCAACGATCGTATTTTGAACTTCTAATGCTTGCAGAGCTGGGTTTTCATGTATTAATACACAGGCCTGTTCTATAAGTTGTTTGGATAATTAGCACTGTATACAGTATGTAGTGAATCAGATGTACTGTTACCCCAATAAATCATAGTTGTTTTGCACACCACCATCTTTGCTCCGTGATCAGACTGACAGTGTCATCGCATCAATGCTGCGTAATACAATCTGCAGTCAAACTTATTTCAGCTTGTAATCCAACAGTTGTACTTGATATGTGTGTAACAACAGTTCAACATTCACTTTCTTCTACTATTTAGAAAGTACTGCAACTGCCTCTGCAACGCTATGCTGCAAGTTTCTTTGGAAATGAATGTGCTTCTGTTATACCAAAAAGCAATGACGCTGTTGGTCTGATCGACAGGGTTAGTGACAGGGTTACGTAGCTAACGTTAGCTAAACAAACACCAACTACATGGTAGCTAACTATTAGCTAGCTAGCGACATGCATAGTTGAGAGCTAGCTGTAGCTACAGTATGTCATGAAAACGTTGAGAAAACGTGATTGTAGTGTATTTGAAAATGTGCGAAAGTGTTGTTTGCTACTGCCATAATATACCAAACATTAGGAACATCTTCCTAATATTGAATTGCAACCCCCCCCCTCCCTTCGCCCAAGGACAGCCTCAATTCGTCAGGGCATGGACTCTACAAGGTGTCGAAAGCGCATGTTGACTCCAACGCTTCCCACAGTTGTGTCAAGTTGGCTGGATGTCCTTTGGGTGGTGAACCATTATTGATACATATGTGAAACTGTTAAGCGTGAAAAACCCAGCAGCGTTGCAGTTCTTGACACAAACCGGTGCGCCTGGCACCTACTGCCATAACCCGTTCAAAAGGCACTTAAATGTTTTGTCTTGCTCATTCACCCTCTGAATGGCACACATACACAAGGCATATCTCAATTGTCTCAAGGCTTAAAGATCCTTCTTTACAACTTCATTGGGATAGGGGGCAGCATTGGGAAGTTTGGATGAAAGCGTGCCCAGAGTAAACTGCCTGTTACTCAGTCACAGAAGCTAGGATATGCATATATTGATAGATTTTGAGAGAAAACACTCTAAAGTTTCCAAAACTGTTAAAATAATGTCTGTGAGTATAACAAAACTCATATGGCAGGCGAAAACCTGAGAAAAATCCAACCAGGAAGTGGGAATTCTAAAGTTTGTAGTTTTTTAAGTGAATGCCTATCCAGTATCCAGTGTCTGTGGGGTCAGATTGCACTTCCTAATGCTTCCAGTAGATGTCAACAGTCTTTAGAAGTTGTATCAGGCTTCTATTGTGAAAGGGGAGAGAATAAGACCACTCAGAGTAAGTGGCTCAGCTGAAAGCTATGAGTTGTTTATCGCGCGTGACCCTGAGCTCGCTGTTCGTTCTCTTTCCTTTCTAATGAAAACAGTATTGTCCGGTTGAAATATTATTGAATATTTATGATAAAAAGATCCTAAGGATTGATTATAAACATTGTTTGACATGTTTCTACGACCTTTGATGGAACTTTTTTGACTTTTTGTCTGGATGTTGTGAGCGCGCTTTGTGCCTTTGGATTACGGAACTAAGCGCGTGAACAAAACGGAGGTATTTAGACATAGAGGGAATTTATTGAACAAAACGAACATTTATTGTGTAACATGGAGTCCTGGGAGTGCCACCAGATGAAGATCATCAAAGGTAAGTGATTAATTTAATCGTTATTTCTGACTTTTGTGAGTTCTCCTTGGCTGGAAAATGTCTGTGTGGTTTTTGTGGCTAGGCGCTGTCCTAACATAATCGCATGGTGTGCTTTCGCCGTAAACCCTTTTTGAAATCGGACACTGTGATTGGATTAACAAGAAGTTTGTCTTTAAAATGTTGTATAATACTTGTATGTTTGAGGAATTTTAATTATGAGATTTCTGTTTAAATTTGGCGCCCTGCAATTTCACTGGCTGTTGTCAAGGTGGGACATCCCAGAGAGGTCTGTCTCCTCCCCTTCATCTACACTGATTGAAGTGACATCATTAAGGGATCATAGAAATGGAAAGGGCTTGCGTTCTTAATGTGCTGTATACTCAGTGTATTTGGGATGAAGTTTTCAGCTTTCTTTAGCGGCGTTGCATTGTAGCATACTCTATTCTGATGTCTGTTTCTTTACTTGGATGTTTTTAGAGAAAGTAACGCATCTGCTGTATCCAGGGGGAAGGTGAAGACCTTGATGGAGGCTGCAGAAACAAACATGTTAAAGTAAAGGAAACTTCTTGGCAGGGAAAAGACAATAAACAATAAATAATATGATTTTAGAGTTAAATCCTTTGTTGTTGTTTTAATGAATTCTTTACAGGTTTTATTTTTTTCATTGTATTTTGAATAACTTGTAGAAAATACACTGTCATGAAGCATTATTTGTCACATGCAACATGTGTAGACCTTACCGTGAATGCTTACTTACAAGCCTTTAACCAACATGTGTGGACCTGACCGTGAATGTTTACTTACAAGCCTTTTAACCAACAGTGCAGCTCCAGCAAGAGTTAAGAAAATATTTACCAAATTAACTCAAGTAAAAAATAATAAAAAATATCACAATAAAATATGAGGCTACATGTACCTAGTCCATGTGGAGGCTACATACAGGGGGTACCTAGTCCATGTGGAGGCTACATACAGGGGGTACCTAGTCCATGTGGAGGCTATATACAGGGGGTACCTAGTCCATGTGGAGGCTACATACAGGGGGTACCTAGTCAATGTGGAGGCTATATACAGGGGGTACCTAGTCAATGTGGAGGCTACATACAGGGGGTACCTAGTCCATGTGGAGGCTACATACAGGGGGTACCTAGTCCATGTGGAGGCTACATACAGGGGGTACCTAGTCCATGTGGAGGCTACATACAGGGGGTACCTAGTCCATGTGGAGGCTATATACAGGGGGTACCTAGTCCATGTGGAGGCTACATACAGGGGGTACCTAGTCCATGTGGAGGCTATATACAGGGGGTACCTAGTCCATGTGGAGGCTATATACAGGGGGTACCTAGTCCATGTGGAGGCTATATACAGGGGGTACCTAGTCCATGTGGAGGCTACATACAGGGGGTACCTAGTCCATGTGGAGGCTACATACAGGGGGTACCTAGTCCATGTGGAGGCTGTATACAGGGGGTACCTAGTCCATGTGGAGGCTACATACAGGGGGTACCTAGTCCATGTGGAGGCTACATACAGGGGGTACCTAGTCCATGTGGAGGCTACATACAGGGGGTACCTAGTCCATGTGGAGGCTATATACAGGGGGTACCTAGTCCATGTGGAGGCTATATACAGGGGGTACCTAGTCCATGTGGAAGCTATATACAGGGGGTACCTAGTCCATGTGGAGGCTATATACAGGGGGTACCTAGTCCATGTGGAGGCTATATACAGGGGGTACCTAGTCCATGTGGAGGCTACATACAGGGGGTACCTAGTCCATGTGGAGGCTACATACAGGGGGTACCTAGTCCATGTGGAGGCTACATACAGGGGGTACCTAGTCCATGTGGAGGCTATATACAGGGGGTACCTAGTCCATGTGGAGGCTACATACAGGGGGTACCTAGTCCATGTGGAGGCTGTATACAGGGGGTACCTAGTCCATGTGGAGACTATATACAGGGGGTACCTAGTCCATGTGGAGGCTACATACAGGGGGTACCTAGTCCATGTGGAGGCTACATACAGGGGGTACCTAGTCCATGTGGAGGCTACATACAGGGGGTACCTAGTCCATGTGGAGGCTATATACAGGGGGTACCTAGTCCATGTGGAGGCTACATACAGGGGGTACCTAGTCCATGTGGAGGCTGTATACAGGGGGTACCGAGTCCATGTGGAGGCTACATACAGGGGGTACCTAGTCCATGTGGAGGCTACATACAGGGGGTACCTAGTCCATGTGGAGGCTATATAAAGTGGGTACCTAGTCCATGTGGAGGCTACATACAGGGGGTACCTAGTCCATGTGGAGGCTACATACAGGGGGTACCTAGTCCATGTGGAGGCTATATACAGGGGGTACTTAGTCCATGTGGAGGCTGTATACAGGGGGTACCTAGTCCATGTGGAGGCTACATACAGGGGGTACCTAGTCCATGTGGAGGCTGTATACAGGGGGTACCTAGTCCATGTGGAGGCTACATACAGGGGGTACCTAGTCCATGTGGAGGCTGTATACAGGGGGTACCTAGTCCATGTGGAGGCTACATACAGGGGGTACCTAGTCAATGTGGAGGCTATATACAGGGGGTACCTAGTCAATGTGGAGGCTACATACAGGGGGTACCTAGTCCATGTGGAGGCTACATACAGGGGGTACCTAGTCCATGTGGAGGCTACATACAGGGGGTACCTAGTCCATGTGGAGGCTACATACAGGGGGTACCTAGTCCATGTGGAGGCTACATACAGGGGGTACCTAGTCCATGTGGAGGCTACATACAGGGGGTACCTAGTCCATGTGGAGGCTACATACAGGGGGTACCTAGTCCATGTGGAGGCTGTATACAGGGGGTACCTAGTCCATGTGGAGGCTACATACAGGGGGTACCTAGTCCATGTGGAGGCTACATACAGGGGGTACCTAGTCCATGTGGAGGCTATATACAGGGGGTACCTAGTCCATGTGGAGGCTACATACAGGGGGTACCTAGTCCATGTGGAGGCTGTATACAGGGGGTACCTAGTCCATGTGGAGGCTACATACAGGGGGTACCTAGTCCATGTGGAGGCTATATACAGGGGGTACCTAGTCCATGTGGAGGCTACATACAGGGGGTACCTAGTCCATGTGGAGGCTTCATACAGGGGGTACCTAGTCCATGTGGAGGCTACATACAGGGGGTACCTAGTCCATGTGGAGGCTATATACAGGGGGTACCTAGTCCATGTGGAGGCTACATACAGGGGGTACCTAGTCCATGTGGAGGCTGTATACAGGGGGTACCTAGTCCATGTGGAGACTATATACAGGGGGTACCTAGTCCATGTGGAGGCTACATACAGGGGGTACCTAGTCCATGTGGAGGCTACATACAGGGGGTACCTAGTCCATGTGGAGGCTACATACAGGGGGTACCTAGTCCATGTGGAGGCTATATACAGGGGGTACCTAGTCCATGTGGAGGCTACATACAGGGGGTACCTAGTCCATGTGGAGGCTGTATACAGGGGGTACCTAGTCCATGTGGAGGCTACATACAGGGGGTACCTAGTCCATGTGGAGGCTATATAAAGTGGGTACCTAGTCCATGTGGAGGCTACATACAGGGGGTACCTAGTCCATGTGGAGGCTACATACAGGGGGTACCTAGTCCATGTGGAGGCTACATACAGGGGGTACCTAGTCAATGTGGAGGCTATATACAGGGGGTACTTAGTCCATGTGGAGGCTACATACAGGGGGTACCTAGTCCATGTGGAGGCTACATACAGGGGGTACCTAGTCCATGTGGAGGCTGTATACAGGGGGTACCTAGTCCATGTGGAGGCTACATACAGGGGGTCCCTAGTCCATGTGGAGGCTATATACAGGGGGTACCTAGTCCATGTGGAGGCTACATACAGGGGGTACCTAGTCCATGTGGAGGCTACATACAGGGGGTACCTAGTCCATGTGGAGGCTACATACAGGGGGTACCTAGTCCATGTGGAGGCTATATACAGGGGGTACCTAGTCCATGTGGAGGCTACATACAGGGGGTACCTAGTCCATGTGGAGGCTGTATACAGGGGGTACCTAGTCCATGTGGAGGCTACATACAGGGGGTACCTAGTCCATGTGGAGGCTACATACAGGGGGTACCTAGTCCATGTGGAGGCTATATAAAGTGGGTACCTAGTCCATGTGGAGGCTACATACAGGGGGTACCTAGTCCATGTGGAGGCTACATACAGGGGGTACCTAGTCCATGTGGAGGCTACATACAGGGGGTACCTAGTCCATGTGGAGGCTATATACAGGGGGTACTTAGTCCATGTGGAGGCTACATACAGGGGGTACCTAGTCCATGTGGAGGCTACATACAGGGGGTACCTAGTCCATGTGGAGGCTGTATACAGGGGGTACCTAGTCCATGTGGAGGCTACATACAGGGGGTCCCTAGTCCATGTGGAGGCTATATACAGGGGGTACCTAGTCCATGTGGAGGCTACATACAGGGGGTACCTAGTCCATGTGGAGGCTATATACAGGGGGTACCTAGTCCATGTGGAGGCTATATACAGGGGGTACCTAGTCCATGTGGAGGCTATATACAGGGGGTACCTAGTCCATGTGGAGGCTACATACAGGGGGTACCTAGTCCATGTGGAGGCTACATACAGGGGGTACCTAGTCCATGTGGAGGCTGTATACAGGGGGTACCTAGTCCATGTGGAGGCTACATACAGGGGGTACCTAGTCCATGTGGAGGCTACATACAGGGGGTACCTAGTCCATGTGGAGGCTATATACAGGGGGTACCTAGTCCATGTGGAGGCTATATACAGGGGGTACCTAGTCCATGTGGAGGCTATATACAGGGGGTACCTAGTCCATGTGGAGGCTATATACAGGGGGTACCTAGTCCATGTGGAGGCTACATACAGGGGGTACCTAGTCCATGTGGAGGCTGTATACAGGGGGTACCTAGTCCATGTGGAGACTATATACAGGGGGCACCTAGCCCATGTGGAGGCTACATACAGGGGGTACCTAGTCCATGTGGAGGCTACATACAGGGGGTACCTAGTCCATGTGGAGGCTACATACAGGGGGTACCTAGTCAATGTGGAGGCTGTATACAGGGGGTACCTAGTCCATGTGGAGGCTACATACAGGGGGTACCTAGTCCATGTGGAGGCTACATACAGGGGGTACCTAGTCCATGTGGAGGCTATATAAAGTGGGTACCTAGTCCATGTGGAGGCTACATACAGGGGGTACCTAGTCCATGTGGAGGCCACATACAGGGGGTACCTAGTCCATGTGGAGGCTACATACAGGGGGTACCTAGTCCATGTGGAGGCTATATACAGGGGGTACTTAGTCCATGTGGAGGCTACATACAGGGGGTACCTAGTCCATGTGGAGGCTACATACAGGGGGTACCTAGTCCATGTGGAGGCTGTATACAGGGGGTACCTAGTCCATGTGGAGGCTACATACAAGGGGTACCTAGTCCATGTGGAGGCTACATACAGGGGGTACCTAGTCCATGTGGAGGCTACATACAGGGGGTACCTAGTCAATGTGGAGGCTGTATACAGGGGGTACCTAGTCCATGTGGAGGCTACATACAGGGGGTACCTAGTCCATGTGGAGGCTACATACAGGGGGTACCTAGTCCATGTGGAGGCTACATACAGGGGGTACCTAGTCCATGTGGAGGCTGTATACAGGGGGTACCTAGTCCATGTGGAGGCTACATACAGGGGGTACCTAGTCCATGTGGAGGCTACATACAGGGGGTACCTAGTCCATGTGGAGGCTATATACAGGGGGTACCTAGTCCATGTGGAGGCTACATACAGGGGGTACCTAGTCAATGTGGAGGCTACATACAGGGGGTACCTAGTCCATGTGCGGAGGTACAGGTTAGTCGAGGTAATTTGTACATGTAGGTAGGGGTGAAGTGACTATGCATAGATAATACACAGCGAGTAGCAGCAGTGTACAAAACAAATGGAGGAGGGGGTCAATGTAAATAGTTTGGTGGACATTTGATTAGTTGTTCAGCAGTCTTATGGCTTGGGGGGTTAGAAGCTGTTAAGGAGCCTTTTGGTCCTAGACTTGGCGCTCCGGTACCACTTGCCATGCGGTAGCAGAGAAAACAGTCTATGACTTGGGTGACTGGAGTCAATTTTTTGGACTTTCCTCTGTCAATTTACCTGGATTAAGAAAATACACTTTATTACACTGTCAATAAGAATTATTACCATCACAAGGATATAAACCAGAAAGGCCTATCACGTACATGCCCATTATGTCAGTCACCAATGTTTACACCTGACTCTTACATGAGACTTACGAAGATCACATTGAAACGACAGGAGGTGGTCAGCAACGCATTGTGTGTGAATTTCTCCTCAGTCTGGAAGCAATCAGGCTATTGAAAGCCCATACAGTGGGCAATGTCATCAGCACTCTGCCCACAAGTCTCCAGAAAACTTGTGTTTTGGGACGGAGAATCACCTTCATTATAACTTTGGAGGAAATGCTTTCCTAGTGTGTGGGGAATGTGTTTTCTGGCCTGAAAGACATTTTGAAAACAAGTTATGCTAATCCGTTTGCAATCCCTTCAGCTTTGCTTGCTAGCTTGCTGACTAGCTACAGGGGCTAGCTGGCCAGTTAGCTACACTAGTTAGCTACTGCCATCAAGTTGTTGTTGTGTCAAGTTGTGGCCAAAGGGAACACAATGTGGACATGGTGGACACATTTAAACCTAGACGCATGATGTGTTTTGAATTCCGTGATCAGAATACAAAAACTGCATTAACTGTTAGGTCTAGACACAGCCAAAGACAGTGTCTTGTCCTGCCCCTGAAAATCTGCTCTTGCATCAGCAACAAAGCATTCGCGTAGATACATGTCTGACATCAATGTGTGCTCAATTACAATGATCATTTAACATGGTCCATTTCAGAAAATGTTATATTACGTAAACATAGTGTGGTGTAATAGAATGGGTCTGCCTTGTGTGATAGATTTTGTGGGTTTTGACACTCTTATGTAGGTGTCATGACCAGCCATAAAACAACGCAATATACTGTATGTCACAACAGGTCTAAATATATGGGTCACGGCAGTGTTATGACCATGTCATGACACGTTATGATGCTAGGTGTCAAATAGAGTGTTACCTATTGCGATGTCATAGATGAACTGGAGTACAACAATAAAATAACATTGCTACTCTACAACCGTGTGTATATAGCCATTTGGGATCGAAGCTAGGTCTCCTGGGCATCACAAGACTGTGTTAGCCTGCTGAGCTTAAGTCTACAGTAAGCACTAAGCATTGGGAGCCATTGCAACTCTTCAGGTCTTAGACAAGGTTACTCGTCTCTTGAGTGTGCTTCACCAAACCACTTCCTTAACATGGACAATAAATTAAAGATATCCACTGTAAAATGTGTTATATGTAGTATTAGAGATGATAAATTGTACTTACTCTATTTCACTCAAACTGTAGCCAGATGCCCTGATACAGTCACAGATCATTTTCATGTCAGACACTTTTAACCAAAGAGAAATTTGGAGAGTCCTTCACAGGCAAGAGATGGTTGAATTATTACATTAATATTTTGATCGACAAGACATCTACACTCAAAAAAATATATATAATTTTTACAACTGTACCGCATGCAACATCAATCAAATGCACCTTTCTACTGAGACAATGTAGAAGAAGCTCACCCATTGACTCCATTTTTCTGTAGATTGGCTTCCAATGTAACATTCTCACAACAATGAAGCCTGAAACAGTAACATATCATACTGTTAAGAGGCTACTTAATTAACATTATTATGGCCATGTTTTATAT
Organism: Oncorhynchus clarkii lewisi; assembly: GCF_045791955.1. NCBI lineage: Eukaryota > Metazoa > Chordata > Actinopteri > Salmoniformes > Salmonidae > Oncorhynchus > Oncorhynchus clarkii. Next base: position 40,182,081 of record NC_092174.1, read on the forward strand.
TGTGTCCAATCACGGGTTGAATTCAACCCCCAAAATGTCAAACTTCTGCAGACCAGTGCCAGTGTGACTCCGCACAGACTGAAATGGTCCAGTGTGACAATGAATAACAGGGTTCCCACAATTCCCTTTTTTTTTGTCAATTGGGTGTTAAGATTACTTACTAGTGTACTAATGTTAAGATTACTAGTCCTAAGTAACTACTGCTAACTCAAATCTTGGGTTTCTGACTCTCCAAGTCTAGTCTAAATATTTACAAGATGTGGTACACTGTTGATACACTGTTGAAATTAAGCGCTTTGTAACGAACACCCAAAACTAGTGGTAGCTAAGCTGCCACCAACACAAACCTGACAAAACCTTAACTTTGCTGGAGTACTGAAACACATCATCTTGGGTTGTTTTTAAACATGACATGGTGTGTTGTAACACCACTTAATCAAGTGTAGTGCAACACCTTGCAGGGGACTGGGAACCCTACCGTGAAAGTGGCAGTCAGCAGTTGATAACAATTAACAAAGCGGACTCTGCACCCTGGTTTGGTAAAAAGCTGAGGGATGGAGCTGGAGAAATTTAACAACTCTCAAATTCAAAGAATTACTTATTTTCCACCATAATTTGCTAATAAATTCATTACAAATCCTACAATGTGATTTTCTGGATTTTTTTTTCTCATTTTGTCTGTCATAGTTGAAGTGTACCTATGATCAAAATTACAGGCCTCTCTCATATTTTTAAGTGGGAGAACTTGCACAATTGGTGGCTGACTAAATACATTTTTGCCCCACTGTATATTCTTCAAGAATCAATGGGTACATGTCATTCATTTAGAAGTCCAAAAGACGATGTAGCAACTGCTGTTTGCACACAATTTTGTGCAGAATTAGGAACCTTCTCTTTTGGTGTTGTGAACAGAAAAGTGAAGATTTAAACACTGTCGTGGGTATTTTACAATTCCAATATAGTGTCAGTATAACCTGTTCAGACTTAACCCTTTTTTATCACAGACTATATAAAATGCCTTTGTTTTTAATCAATTGTGTATTTATGTTCACTTCTGCATTACCTACATGTTAATGAATTAACCCTTTTTGTAACAGACATTATGCATTTACCATGTATGTTCCATGTTAGTTTCCTAATTGTTATTCGAGGAAACATTGTGTTATATATTACAGGTTGGTTGGAAGCTAAATGAAAAGTTACTTACCCTATGCTTTCCAAGTCTGCATGTGCCTTATTGATGAGGAACATGAATTTGTCAGCTGTATTGCTGGTGATGGACTTCACTCCAATGTCAATGTTTCTGGGTTTGTGTTTAGTGAGAGCAACAAGCAAGTCCTGCACTTTCTCATCCGAGAAGTTGTTCTCTGTCAGACTGAAAAATACAGTACAATTTGGCGTGAGGCACAGAAAACACTATTTAAAAAAACAACAAAAAATATGTGGTAGGCTAAAGTAACTCTCATTAATATAATGTAAGTGCACTCTGAAAGTATTCAGAACCCCTCGACTTGTGTGTAGATTGAAGAGGGAAAAAACGTTTTAAAAAATGTTAGAATAAGGCTGTAACGTAAACTAAATGTGGAAAACGTCAATGGGTCTGAATACTTCCCGAATGCCCTGTAACTCAGGTAGAGATATATTTAACAGCAAGAATTTGATAGATGACAAATAAGGTATGATGTTACAGTAAAGATCATGTGATTCTTACTCCAGCTCCAAACTCTTTCCTTCTCCCAGCGCTGTCAACAGACCATCTAAATCATCATCGGCTAGATCGTCCACCTGCAACCTACAAAAACAAATACCAGAAACAATTAAGTGACAAAAATTACATAAATAATTAATTCAAGAGTTTAAATTAAAACAAATATCTATGTCCAAATAACCTTTTTTATGAAAGAAACATTATATTAAGCATCAACCAGTTATTATTACTGTAATTAATTTAAATAACATTTGGGGAAATATATACTGTATATATTATTTTATGCATGAAAATCAGCCTTGTTCTAGGGTGAGAAAGGGAAATGCAAATATACTCACTCGAGATGTTGACATTTTTCCAATGCTGGCAGAAGGATTTTTATCTTCTCTGCAGATAACTTGCACCAGTTGAGAATGAGTCTTTGGATGCACTCGCAATGCTGAAAGCAGTACTTCAGCACCCAACAGTCTGTTTTTGTCAGGGGAATGTGAGTCAGATTAAATTCTGTGTATGTATTCATGGCTTTCTTTACAAAATCATCTACGTGTAGTTCATATAGACAGTGAAACGCAAAAAGCCACATTGATGAAATGTGATAATCAATGGCGTTTCGATCCTCCTTCTCTTTGTCAATGACTTCCAGAATAAAATGTTTGAGCTGGGTCCAGATTCCTTGAGAACAAGAGATGTATTTTTTATCCTCGAGCCGTTTTCCCACTTCCTTGTTTGCGATGCCGAAGAGAAATTGAACTATGGGTAGCAGGTGACTGTTTTCTTTTCCACGTCGAACCTTGGAAAGTAGCTCTCTAACTTTCTCCTGAGCTTCCTCATCACCCAGTAACATGTATGAGAGGGCTGTGAAAAACTCCTGGAAGCTGAGGTGCATGAAGCTGTACATAGTGGTCTGACTTACTCTTTTCTTTTGGAGAAACTTACACAAGAAGGGGACTTTGGAAGGATCTGACACTGTCTGTGACACACTATCATGGTCAAATAAGACTTGCTGCTCTTCCATTCCCTTTTCTGCCAGCTTGCCTAGTCCTTGGAGGATAGTAAGAGCTGACTGACCCAAATCCTGACAGTGGTGCTTCAACAGCGTGGCAACAAATTCAACAAAGATGGAGGTGGTGGTCTCCAGCGATTGTATCATCTCTGTGCCTTCATCAAACTGCTCCCTATAAACTGTGCAAATGATCCAGCAGATGACTGGAATGAAACATGCGGTGAAAAGGGTTTCATTTTTTCTCACAGAGTCAAAGGCTTGCTGTGAGTGTTGCTTCTTCTTGAAGAATCTATTGAAGTATTCCTCCACCCCCTCTTTAGAAAAGCCCAATATCTCAGCGTATCTCACTGGTTGTTTGACCACTTCTTTTAGTTTGTCCAACGCTGTGGATCTGGTGGTAACAAGCAGGAAGGACTCGTGCAATATCTGTTTCCGTATCAGGCCACTCAGTGTCACTTCGGGGGAGCATTGTGTCCATGGGTCCCTGGGAAGGGAGTCTTTAGGTACATCAAGTGAGAATTTGAGCTCATCAAAGCCGTCTACCAGGAAGAGAACCCTCTCAGGAGACTGGTGAAGGACCTGCTTGATCATTGATGATGAACTCTGATCGTAGTTAAGCAGATCCATCAGACTTTTTCTCCCAGTGGCCTGGTTTAGTTCTTTGCACCTCAGGTGAAAAACTAAGTCAAATTGGTCTTCGTAAAGTCTTCCAAAGGCCCAGTCAGACATGATCTTCTGACTGGTAAATGACTTGCCAGTTCCAGAGTGGCCCTGCAGTATCACTGTTCTCTGAATGTCTCCGTGCTCGTCTGGATCAAACAGCCTCTCCACTTTGGTACTCTTGTAGGTCTCGCTGTCCCTCTGGTCCATGACTTGATAAAAGTTCTGTCCTCTGGAGCGGATCTCCTCCTCTCTCTCTCTCTGCTGGCGGTGTTTCTGGATGATTAGGGGCTCAGTGTAGCGATCATCTAGCTTCACATGTTCTCCAGGGAGAGAGTTGTACTCCTGCACTGTGGCATATTCACCTCTGATGAATTCCTTGTACTTTAGGCTTATTGTGCTTTTGTTCTCTACACATTGACACAATAACAGAAAGTCAATTCATAATTTTACAAAAGTGTTTCTGTTGTATAATTATTGAAATCATATAACATTATAAGAAATGTAAGTCATTAAAAAGGTGAGAAAAAAAACATTGCCTACCTGGTTCACCTCTTTGTTTGCCACTGCATTCTATATAAATGATTGACAAATACATATCACGTAAACCTTCTCACAAGATAGCGCTAATCTTTGCATCTTTATAATTTATTGAAAACGTTATCACGCAACAGTTAGGTTGGGCATTGTTTCACTTGACACATTTCAGTGTTTCCACAAAGAAACATCAGTATGTCAGGTATTCTTGACAGTTCGGACAATCCTTGTCATGTAATGAAACATTAATTTATAGATGGGAGAAAAAAAATCTGTAATTAATGAATACAATTACATATAGGGGGAATTTTGTAAGAGCAATGACTTGTTTTTGTCATTTTCCAAATATTTGAAATACTGTACATTTCCCAAATCTGCATTCTGCCAGGAAATGCCCGTCCTGAGAAACTGATCAAAGTTTAAACACTTAAACTTCAAACAAAAATGATATTCACTGTAAAATGATATTAAGAAGTTTCTTTTAATAGCCCTCTGTGACTTTAAGGAAAATTTTTCTTCAAACACTGACTCCTAAAAGATGTGTCCCAAGGTCATCTGTGTTTTAATTAGGAGGTTGCTCCTTTATGTGGTGTGTAGAAAATCTGGCTAACTATGTAAGTAGACTTTGTTAGGGTTCATCTGTGTATTTCTATGTAATAGCCTCATTGTTACTATGTCATTTTACCTTTATTTAGGTATGTCAGTTGAGAGCAACTTCTTATTTTCAATGAAAGCCGAGGAACAGTGAGTTAACCGCCTTGTTCAGGGCAGAGTGGCATTTTTTTTTTTTTTTTACCTTGACAGCTCGGGGATTCAATCTTGCAAGCTTCCGGTTGCAAGTCCAACGCTCTAACCACTAGGCTACCTGCCGCCCTAACAGCTTTGAATAGCATATTCCACAGTACCACATCATGTAACTGTGCTTATACATGCTTACTCAGGTGTTTACATGTTGCAATATCATGCAGCATACCCTGGTTATCTGGCCCTTTTGGCATAGTTTATGTGTGGCTACATGTGGTACACTCTGTCCCCGTAACTTACTATGGGCCAAGATGGCTACAAGCCAATAGTTGTATATTACACAACCAATATGGCCGACCATTGACGTCATTGTTTACATCCTAGCATGCTACTTCTAACCATTAGCCCCACTAACTGCTAACTGTACTGTGCATAGGGGTTATTCAGCTCCCTATGCCAGCCAATAGCTTGAGGGCTACTAGCCTGTAACCTAGCTTAGCGTGCTAGCCTCCAGCTATTGCCTGTTTATACTGTATGCCAACCCACAGCCTGTGGCCAACTAGCCTAGCATGCTAGCTGCTAATTGTATCATGTTTATACCTCAAATGCTATCCTAGCCCATTTATACAATATGGTATAATCATTACTGCTATGTAGTGTGTTAGCCTACTAGCCATAGAGTGCTGTATGCCTATTACGAGATAATACTGTTAGCACACTAGCTTCCTATTGTGTGCTAGCCATAGAGAATGATAGAGGCCTCTAGTGGCCAAAGGGCTTTATTAGCATTGGCAGCGACATTGAGTGCTTCCAACATTTAAAACATATATATACTACTTCAAAATGGAGAATGGTACTACCCGTGCTGTCACAGACGTTATAACGCACAGATACAAAGATGAGTCCTCTAGCTATCTCTATGATGCTAGCTCATTGCTATCCCATTGCTGCTATGCATATTTTACATCATTGCCATTCTGTTTTGTATAGCCTTACATGGCTAGTACTCTGGAGTAATTGCCTGTTTCTTCTGTTCTACAGAAAACACTATCACTTCCACTAGTCCCTTCCTCTTGTTTGATGTGTGTGTGTGTGTGTGTGTGTGTGTGTGTGTGTGTGTGTGTGTGTGTGTGTGTGTGTGTGTGTGTGTGTGTGTGTGTGTGTGTGTGTGTGTGTGTGTGTGTGTGTGTGTGTGCGTGTCTGTTAGTTGTGTAGTAATAAAGTGTGGATTGAATCCATGTCTCCTACTGGTAATTTCCGACCTCTAACTGGGACCCTGGGACAGTTGTACCAGTGGAGGCTGCTGAGGGGAGGACGGCTCATAATAATGTCAGGAATGGAGTACAATGGATGGAATGGAGCGAATGGTATCAAACACATGAAAACCATGTTGATACCAATCCATTGACTCCATTCCAGCCATTAGTATGCTCCGTTCTCCCCTCAGCAGCCTCCACTGAGTTGTACCTATATCTAAACCGACCTCTTTCAGGGGAAACACCAGATGGTGGCCCGCTTTCTCCTTGTGTGATACTGTAGCAGATAGTTGATTATTTGGTCTATAAAATATAGATCTTTCAAATTTGCTTAATATTAATATATATATATATTTTTTTTTAAACGTTGGCTTTCAAGAATGCCTGACCTAATCCCAGCCCATGTATCTAAATTGCCAAACATCTTCACTTACCTAAGTCCTGGACCAGATTAGGTTCATTCTCCCTCAGTGTGGAGAGAAAGGTAGATTTCACTTTGTTTCCTCCAGAGTGGAGTGCTTTAAAGAGCTCCCTCATTTTGCTCGGATTAGTCCTGGCAGCACTGATGTTGGAGTACATCTCTTCATGGATCATGTCTTCAGCTAGCAGCTCATCAGCTATAGGCATCACCATGGTGACCCTCTGAATGAGCTGGGGCATGTACTTGTCCACGAACTGAGCACCTGTGGAGGGGACATATTGGATGACAGTCTCTCCCCTAAACCAACCACCTCAATAAATATACATTCTATATAAACTTAATTATGATATAAATGATATAATATCAAGTTTTATATTATTCAGATTCATTGAAAGTGCCATCTTGGTTGACCATCTTGCTATCTTCGTTAAATGAGTGGCTACAGTGCTGTTCTGGGAATTGCGAAAACAGAGTGGGGAAGGCTCTGCACTATCAGAATTCTATCAGAATTCTGCTCAGTTCAAGAGCGGACCACCAGATGGAACCAAACATTTGTCTATCTAAGTCAAGATGGGACAGACGGGCCTTTCACAATGGGAACCACTGTTACAGAGTGGGCAGAACAAGCAAGGAGGTGGGCAGAGCCAAGCACAAGCTAGCGAGATCTTATTGGAGCTTTTCTGCACGCATATTTCCGTTAGGGAACGCCTACCCTCTCAAGTATCCGTGTGCAAGAACTTGAATTTGCACATCTTCTTAAACAACGAACAAGAACAAAAAAAAAAAAAAAAAGTTTGCCAATGAGTCAAGTCTACTCAACGTCACGTCGCAACAAATTCTCGTTTTGGGAACGGAAAAGTGTATTGAGATCGAATGATGACGTCTATGAGAAAACAAGCAGAATGTCGGCCAACTGTAGTTTCGCTATGCTCTATCGCCCCCCTCTGGCTGCCACTGGACTTGCTCTCATCTCCATTACTGGTAGTGAGCGGAAGCCTCCACTGGATGACTCAGTTTTTTACCCCATGTGACACATCTGTGTTTCCCCTTGTAATGTAGGTACTGTAGCTACTGCTTGTATTTAAATGTCACAGATAGGAGACTTGCTTGAAAAACATAAACCACACTGATTTAAATGTCATTACATAGTAGAAACATGGAGTGGTATATTAAACAGCCAGGGCTGAACGATTAGCGCTATTTGAGGTCTGTTTTGGTTCGTTTTTTTCAATTTCGGTTTCATACATTAAATGCAATATGAAATACGACCTTGAAATCATTTTAGAGCTTTGTAATTGAATTTCAAAAGACAAATATTGAGAACATTCAATTGACAAATCATTGAAACCATTCCATTGTCTCTAACAACAAAGAATACATTGATAAGATAAGAGCCCATTATTGCTTATCACTTATTAACCATCATTTATTCACATTACTATTTATTGTCCAGTACTTTGGTATACTTTTTAGCCAGTAGTTCTGAAAGTAGCCTCACGAGCTAAAAGTGGTCCCCGAAAGCCACATTGCTTTCTCTTTTAATTTGCTGTGTGCGCGCATCATCGCATTTTGTGCGCGCATCTTGCTAGCTGTCACTCAAATGGTGAGGCGCTGATTGGATTTCGAAGTGCTAGGGGGCTGGCCCACGTGGGGGGAAATTACGCAGCGCAGCATTCGCTTTCAACCTAGGGATTTCGCAGATAATTTAGATTAAACAGTAATTCTGCTCATAGATTATGCATGTATGAACCACACCTTGACACGTCCAGCTCAAAGCTTGTCTGCAAAATTCACACACAGCATGTCTTTAAGGTCCTCATCTGATCTCTGCAGGCAGTAACAGCCAGACAACCATTTAACAATGTTTCTTTGGTCCACAATGAGCCAAGCTCCCGTGTCTAGTGAAAAAAGGTAGCCCATGATCATTTGGTTGCCACATTGCCCATAATGCAGAGCTGTCTGACAAAATCACTATTTTAGTATTTCTTCAAAGTAGATAAAGCATTCTTTCAAGACTGCTACAACTATCAGTCATGGTACTAGAACTATCCCTCTGTCCATTCCTCTATCATGTGGTCAGTGTGCCGGGAAGAATAGGCGCAATGGATTCTGGTCATTGTAGTTCATTACCACGTTTTCTGCATTGAACTAGCGTGAATATTTCTATTTTTTGTAATATACTTTTGAAAACCACAACTCCCTACAGCGTCCCACCGGTCGTTCTTGATTTGATGTCTGTAGTGCTTGATACGATTTCTTTGTAGAGAAGCAGGGTGTTGATGTAACAAAACAAAAACGAAATAAATGGAATTCAAGTAATTGAACCGATGTCGGTCTATGAGTTGTTTAATAATAAATAAATAAAATAAAATCAGGTTAGACTGCAATAGATCTGACTAACTGCATTACTGTAGTACATTAGTATAGTTCAGTGCATTTGGAAAGTATTCAGACCCCTTGACTTTTTCCACATTTTGTTACATTACAGCCTTATTCTAAAATGGATGAACATGTTTTTCCTCATCAATCTACACACAATACCCCACAATGACAGGTTTTTTTAGAAATGTTTGCAAATGTATTACAAATAAAAAACTGAAATACTTTATTTACATAAGTATTCAGACCCTTTGCTATGAGACTCGAAATTGAGCTCAGGTGCATCCTGTTTCCATTGATCATCCTGGAGATGTTTCTATAACTTGATTGGAGTTCACCTGTGGTAAGTTAAATTGATTGGACATGATTTGGAAAGGCACAAACCTGTCTATATAAGGTCCCACAGTTGGCAGTGCATGTCAGAGCAAGTCATTAGGGTCGAATGAATTGTCTGTAGAGCTCTGAGATAGGATTGTGTCAAGGCACAGATCTGGGAAAAAAATCTCCATAGCATTGAAGGTCTCCAATAACTCAGTGGCCTCCATCACTCTTAAATGGAATAAATTTAGAACCACCAAGACTCTTCCTAGAGATGACCATCCGGCCAAACTGCGCAATCGGGGGAGAAGGGCATTATTCAGGGAGGTGACCAAGAACCCCATGGTTACAGCCTCAAGCGTGCAAAGCTGTCATCAAGGCAAAGGCAACGGCTACTTTGAAGAATCTAAAATCTAAAATGTATTTTTATTTGTTTAACAGTTTTTGGTTACTACATGATTCCATATGTGTTATTTCATAGTTGATGTCTTCACTATTTTATTCTAGAATGTAGAAAATAGTACAAATAAAGAAAACAACTTGAATAAGTAGGTGTGTCCAAACGTTTGACTTGGTGCTGTATTTTTTATTTGTAATAAATTTGCAGAAATGTCTAAACCTGTTTTTTGCTTTGTCATTATGGGGTATTGTGTGTAGTTGTGGAAAAGTCAAGGGGTCTGAATACTTTCTGAATGCACTGTATCTCAGACCATATCCAGGTCTAACTTACTGTCTTCAGACGACTCCATTTTGTTCATCAGGAAAGGTCACACTGCAGCATTAAATCGTCTCTCTTCACTGGTTGTCTACTAGGGAAACAGTCAGTTATGCTCCACAATTATGTGCCCATATGCAATAGCTAATGTTAATGCATACAGTATATGGAGTATTCTCTATATGTAACAGTATATCTTTAGACCGTCCCCTCGCCCATACCCGGGCGCGAACCAGGGACCCTCTGCACACATCAACAACAGTCACCCTCGAACCATCGTTACCCATCGCTCCACAAAAGCCGCGGCCCTTGCAGAGCAAGGGGAACTACTACTTCAAGGTCTCAGAGCAAGTGACGTCACCGACTGAAACGCTATTTAGCGCGCACCGCTAACTAAGCTAGCCGTTTCACATCCGTTACATATGCAACAGATATTGAGACCACTTCCCTTTCTATAGTTTGAAATGTCTGTAGTATAATTTTTCTTGGACTCTCTGGGGCCCACAAATCCTTTTTATTTTGGTTTCTACGGAAGGCACACCGAAACATATTTGACTTCCTCTTTGTCTTTGTGTTGATAAAAAAAACAGTGTTGCTGTGTTCAAGTGGACTTATACTCACCGTTCACATCCTCAGCTAAAGTTAATGGATAACATCATGTCTTTCAAATCACATCAATCTAAAGGCTGTAACTTCAACATGTTAAAGGTGCGGGGTTCGCTGACTTGCTGTATGTTTGTCTCCAGTGGTTATTTAAAACTAAGACATATTCCAGCAGAAGGACGGGGGTTTACTCTTCCCTGCTCCCTGACAAACTGTAAACCACTCCCCCTTGCACTTCCTGGAACTCATGCACGTGCAGCAACGTGGAAGGAGAAGGATCACAGACACACAGAGATTGGGCAAGTTCGTTTCGCATGGCCGGGTGCCCCGGGTGGACAGAGTTTGCACATTTTAGACCGTTCCATTGGTCCTTATACTGCACTGTTGGAACTAGAAGCACAAGCATTTCGCTACACTCGCATTACCCTCTACAGAATCGGTGTCCCGACCTCGGGAGTGTTGAACTAATGTGATTAACATGAGGTTGTAAGAAACAAAACAAAAAGTCCCAGGACAAAGACATATCTGATATGGGCAGAACGTTTAAATTCTTGTTAATCAAACTGCACTGTCCAATTTACAGTAGCTATTACAGTGAAATAATACCATGCTATTGTTTGAGGAGAGTGCACAATTATGAACTCGAAAATGTATGAATAAACCAATTAGGCACATTTGGGCAGTCTTGACACAGAATTTTGAATAGATATGCAATAGTTCATTGGATTAGTCTAAAATGTTGCACATTCACTGATGCCATCTAGTGGCCAAAGTCTAAACTACACATGGGCTAGAATAATTCACTATGGCCTTTCTCTTGCATTTCAAAGAAAAAAAAATGTCTTTGTATTATCTTTTACTAGATGTATTCAACGACAGTGATTTCACATTTCCACAAACATCAAAGTGTTTCCTTTCAAATGGTATCAAGAAAATGCATATCCTTGCTTCAGGTCCTGAGCAACAGGCAGTTAGATTTGGATATGTCATTATAGGTGAAAAGGGGAAAAAAGGGGATAATCTTGACATCTGCTAACCATGTGTACGTGACAAATACAATTTGACTATATTTTTATATAAGTGTAATATTGGGATGCAAACTCAATGTAATACATCTTCTCTTATTTCAGCCCATAATCATGTGTGTGAGGTGTATACTTTTGTTTCAAATTAGATTAGTTTAAGACTACCAAGAAACACTCTGTGTGACCCTGATTTAACCCACTGCAGTAAAAGGTTAAGAATATCTGTCTTGAGTTCAGTTTATAACGAAAGCCACTTGGATTAATGCACAACAACAAAAAACTCTTTAAATCAAATCAAATCAAATTTATTTATATAGCCCTTCGTACATCAGCAGATATCTCAAAGTGCTGTACAGAAACCCAGCCTAAAACCCCAAACAGCAAGCAATGCAGGTGTAGAAGCACGGTGGCTAGGAAAAACTCCCTAGAAAGGCCAAAACCTAGGAAGAAACCTAGAGAGGAACCAGGCTATGAGGGGTGACCAGTCCTCTTCTGGCTGTGCCGGGTGGAGATTATAACAGAACATGGCCAAGATGTTCAAATGTTCATAAATGACCAGCATGGTCCAATAATAATAATCATAGTAGTTGTCGAGGGTGCAGCAAGTCAGCACCTCAGGAGTAAATGTCAGTTGGCTTTTCATAGCTGTTCATTAAGAGAATCTCTACCACTCCTGCTGTCTCTAGAGAGTTGAAAACAGCAGGTCTGGGACAGGTAGCACGTCCGGTGAACAGGTCAGGATTCCATAACCTCAGACAGAACAGTTGAAACTGGAGCAGCAGCACGGCCAGGTGGACTGGGGACAGCAAGGAGTCATCATGCCAGGTAGTCCTGAGGCATGGTCCTAGGGCTCAGGTCCTCCGAGAGAGAGAAAGAAAGAGAGAAAGAGAGAATTAAAGAGAGCATACTTAAGTTCACACAGGACACCTGATAAGACAGAAGAAGTACTCCGGATATAACAAACTGACCCTAGCCCCCCGACACATAAACTACTGCAGCATAAATACTGGAGGCTGAGACAGGAGGGGTCAGGAGACACTGTGGCCCCATCCGATGATATCCCTGGACAGGGCCAAACAGGAAGGATATAACCCCACCCACTTTGCCAAAGCACAGCACCCACACCACTAGAGAGATATCTTCAACCACCAACTTACCATCCTGAGACAAGGCCGAGTATATATTATTGATTGATGTTACCATGACTACCCGTCCCATAAATATTTTGAATAGTGGTGTTTTTGCAAATGATATCAGCGAACACTGCGCTATTGCTTGCATTAGAGATACAAAATTGAAAAACTCTGTCCTTTGCATAAATGTGAAGAGAAATGTAAAAAAAAATCTCACCCCAGGCTTTCCTTCATGATCTACATTTTGTAGATCTTATTTCTACTACTTTCATACCAGACCCTGTTCTGGCACTTGAATAATTCCATTTTTACCCCTCTGGCTGATTAACATGCACCTTTCAAGCAACTCAGCGTCAAAAAAAGAAATAATACATTTGACTCTACTTTACTAAGAAATCAAGCCTGGGTCAAGGCTGGTAGACAAACTGTCTCGTAACCTGAATGGCAGCTATTTAGGTCATTGAGAAATAGGTGCACTGCCTCAGTTAAACAGGCTAAAGCAAACTACTTCCTTAGCGATGATAGCAAAGATGAAGAGGGGGGGGGGGGGGGGGGGGGGGTGTCCAACACAATCAGGGTCGGTCCCAACAGTGGCCAGTATAGACCAGAGAGGACAGAAAACACACAAAGTCTTTATTGTAAAATAGATTGTGTTCTAAATTATTTATCTGGTTAATAAAGACTAAATAAATAAATAAATACTCCAAGAGTTTATTGTCATTTTAAATGTAAAACATGGTAACACACCTTTGCCTTTGTTCACAGAAACACAACCTTTGCATGTCTGGATGATCTATCTATGCATGTCTGGATGATCTATCTATGCATGTCTGGATGATCTATCTATGCATGTCTGGATGATCTATCTATGCATGTCTGGATGATCTATCTATGCATGTCTGGATGATCTATCTATGCATGTCTGGATGATCTATCTATGCATGTCTGGATGATCTATCTATGCGTGTCTGGATGATCTATCTATGCGTGTCTGGATGATCTATCTATGCGTGTCTGGATGATCTATCTATGCATGTCTGGATTATCTATCTATGCGTGTCTGGATGATCTATCTATGCATGTCTGGATGATCTATCTATGCATGTCTGGATGATCTATCTATGCGTGTCTGGATGATCTATCTATGCATGTCTGGATGATCTATCTATGCGTGTCTGGATGATCTATCTATGCATGTCTGGATGATCTATCTATGCGTGTCTGGATGATCTATCTATGCGTGTCTGGATGATCTATCTATGCGTGTCTGGATGATCTATCTATGCGTGTCTGGATGATCTATCTATGCGTGTCTGGATGATCTATCTATGCGTGTCTGGATGATCTATCTATGCGTGTCTGGATGATCTATCTATGCGTGTCTGGATGATCTATCTATGCATGTCTGGATGATCTATCTATGCTTGTCTGGATGATCTATCTATGCATGTCTGGATGATCTATCTATGCATGTCTGGATGATCTATCTATGCATGTCTGGATGATCTATCTATGCATGTCTGGATGATCTATCTATGCATGTCTGGATGATCTATCTATGCGTGTATGGATGATCTATCTATGCGTGTCTGGATGATCTATCTATGCGTGTCTGGATGATCTATCTATGCGTGTCTGGATGATCTATCTATGCGTGTCTGGATGATCTATCTATGCATGTCTGGATGATCTATCTATGCATGTCTGGATGATCTATCTATGCATGTCTGGATGATCTATCTATGCATGTCTGGATGATCTATCTATGCATGTCTGGATGATCTATCTATGCATGTCTGGATGATCTATCTATGCATGTCTGGATGATCTATCTATGCATGTCTGGATGATCTATCTATGGGTGCCTGGACACCCTTACCCATACCATCCATTTAAAAGGAGAGACATCAATGTGGCTACAGGGGTATTATCATATTCTGGACTGATACACAGAAATACATGAAAGTGGGATTTCTTTTCAGTGAGGTTTTTTTCTTCTATGAGATTGTAGACATGTCTAATCGATTAATGTGCAACGGGAGATATCAAACTGCTATCTTTTTCGTAGTGTAGTTGGCCAACACGTCATCAACGATGAGGCCACACATGGTTTGTAGTTGGCTAAGACGTCATCAACGAGGGCGGCCACACATGGTTTGCGAGGCAGAGGTCCCGGGGTTCTAGTCTCGGTGCGAGCTTGTGTGGGATGAAGTGTCAAGGTTAATCAAGCCTTACTGACCTCCGTCACATATACTTACACACGTCCCCACTGGCTCTCTTTGTAGTGATCTGTCTTCTTTTCTTAGATAGTGTATCAGTCATTCAGCCTTATAGCCGGAGGCCCCAGTCCCATTCTTCCTAGTCTAAACCGGCACCTCTCTTGGAGACCACGACCAACAGGTGGGGCTCTTGTTCAGTAGACATGGAATCGACCCATGGTTATATTTTAACACGCCCCCCCTGGCTCGTCTTGCTGACCAGGTTGCTGGTGTTTCACATGATGGTTCCATCACTCCTGGTAACCACCATGACCTGCTGGGGCTTGTGGAGAACCACCTGTGTTATACGAACGAGGACCAGAATGGAAATACCTTGTTAGAATGTCTTGTGTTTTTAATCCTTAATTATTTATAGTGTAATGATAATATACATATATCATAATATATACATATACATAATATACATATATGATATATAGCATCACCCACCTGTAGCACGCGCTCCAGCAGGTATATCTCTCTGGTCACCCCCAAAACCAATTATTTCTTTGGCCGCCTCTCAGATTTATACACAGTGTACAACACATTAAAACAACATGCTCTTTCCATGACAGACTTAATAACATACTCTTTCCATGACAGACTGAGTAGGTGATTCCGGGTGAAAGCTATGATTGCTTATTGATGTCACTTGTTAAATCCACTTTAATCAGTGTAGATGAAGGGGAGGAAACAGGTTAAAAAGGTTTTTAAAACTTGAGACATACATAGATTGTGTATGTGTATGATTCAGAGGGTGAATGGGCAAGACAAAATAACTAAGTGTCGTTGAATGGCTATGTTAGCTGGTGCTAGGCGCATTGTTTTGTGTGAAGAACTACAACGCTACCTTGTTTTTCAGTTTTTATTTTGAGATATCCAGACCACCACCCAAAGGACATCTAGCTAACTTGACACAACTGTGGGAAGCATTGGAGTCAACATGGGTCAGCATCCCTGTGTAATGCTTTTGACACCTTGTACAATCCACGCCCCGACAAATTGAGGCTATTCTGAGGGCAAAACGGGGTTGGAACTCAATATTAGGAAGGTTTCCTTCATGTTTTGTACACTGAGTGCTGAGTGCATTCCAGGGATTAGGGAATGAAAAATAATTTATTTTAATTTTTTGTTACCAGTTCTCAAGATTTGAAAATAATGGTTCTGTTCCGGAACCCAAGAGATTACTTTCGTTCTCAGTTCTGTATCTCAGAAAAAAAAATTATTTTTCATTTTTCTTTTTCGTTTTTCTGTTCTGCTCCCTGAACCGGTTACAACTAGGTAGCATGCCTGGTGAAGAAGTCAGGGTTCCATAGCCACAGGCTAAACAGCAGAAACAGGAACAGCAGCACGAACAGATGGACTGGGGACGGGGACAGCCAGGAGTCATCAGGCCAGGTAGTCCTGAGGCATGGTCCTAGGGCTCAGGCTCGGGAGGAGAGAGAGAGAGATGGGAAAATGAAGACCAGAGCAAAAGCAGTTGGATGCCAAGGAAGGAGTGTTGAAAAGGCGTTGATGCTCGTTTGGAGGTTTGTTAGCACAGTGTCCAAAGAAGGGCCAGATGTATACAGAATGGTGTCGTCTGCATAGAGGTGGATCACAGAATCACCAGCAGCAAGAGCAGCATAATTGATATGTGCAGAGGAAAGAGTCTGCCCAATAATTGAACCCTGTGGCACCCCCATAGAGACTGCCAGAGGTCCGGACAACAGGCCCTCCGATTTGACACACTGAACTTTGTCTGAGAAGTAGTTGGTGAACCAGGCGAGGCAGTCATTTGAGAAGCAAAGACTATTGAGACTGCCGATAAGAATGTGGTGATTGACAGAGTCGAAAGCCTTGGCCAGGTCGATGAAGACAGCTGCAGAGTACTGTCTTTTATCGATGGCAGTTATGATACCGTTTAGGACCTTGAGCGTAGCTGAGGTGCACCCATGGCCAGCTCGGAAACCTGATTGCATAGTGGAGAAATGGTCTGTAATCTGTTTGTTAACTTCGTATGGCTGCAGGGGCAGTATTGAGTAGCTTGGATGAAAGGTGCCCAGAGTAAACGGCCTGCTCCTCAGTCCTAGTTGCTAATATATGCATATGATTATTAATATTGGATAGAAAACACTCTGAAGTTTCTTAAACTGTTTGAATGATGTCTGTGAGTATAACAGAACTCATATGGCAGGCAGAAACCTGAGAAGAAATCCAAACAGGAAGTGGGAAATCTGAGGTTGGTCGATTTTCAACCCGGCCTGAATTGAATACACAGTGTGATATTGGTTATGTTGCACTTCTTAAGGCTTCCACTAGATGTCAACCGTCTTTAGAAATTTGAATGAGGCTTCTACTGTGATGTGGAACTGGGTGAGAGCTCTTTGAGTCAGTGGTCTGGCAGAGAGCCAGGTCCTGGTCATGCGCATTTCACATGATAGCGACCTGCGTTCCATGGCTTTTCTACAGACAATGGAAATGTCCGGTTGGAACATTGATAATTTATGGTAAAAACATCCTAAAGATTGATTCTCTACTTAGTTTGAAATGTTTCTACGACTTGTAATATAACTTTTTAAAGTTTTTGTCCGAGGTTATGCTGGACCTGCATGAGCGTTTGGATTTGTGTACCTAACGCCCTAACAAAAGTAGCTACTTGGACATAAATAATGGACATTATCGAACAAATCAAACATTTATTGTGGAGCTAGGATTCCTGGGAGTGCATTCTGATGAAGATCATCAAAGGTAAGGGAATATTTATAATGTTTTTTCTGATTTCTGTTGACTCCAACATGGCGGATATATATTTTACTGAGCGCCGTTCTCAGATTATTGCATGGTTTGCTTTTTTCGTAAAGTTTTTTTGAAATCTGACACAGCGGTTGCATTAAGGAGAGGTATATTTATATTTCCATGTCTAACAATAGTATTTTCATCGACATTTACAATGAGTATTTCTGAAAAATGCTTTGGCTCTCTGCAATATCACCAGATGTTTATGGAACTACGTAACATGCCAATGTATACTGAGATTCTTTTATATAAATATGAACTTTATCAAACAAAAGATATATGTACTGTGTAACATGAAGTCCTATGAGTGTCATCTGATGAAGATCATCAAATGTTAGTGATTAATTTTATCTCTATTTGTGCTTTTTGTGACTCTTCTCTTTGGCTGGAAAAAGGGCTTGGTTTTTCTGTGAGTTGGTGGTGACCTAACATAATCATATGTGGTGCTTTCGCTGTAAAGCCTATTTGAAATAGGACACTGTGGTGGCATTAACTACAAGATTATGAGAGAAAATGGTATAAGATACTTGTTTGTTTGAGGAATTTTAATAATGAGATTTCTGTTGTTTTGAATTTGGCGCTGTGCACTTTCACTGGCTGTTGTCATATCGATCCTGTTAAAACCTGTTATGGATGATGCGAATTTTCGCAGCTTTTTGTTAAAAATCGCGCAACATTTCAAAGTCCTGCTACTCATGCCAGGAATATAGTATATGCATATGATAAGTATGTGTGGATAGAAAACACTCTGAAGTTTCTAAAACTGGTTAAATCGGGTCTGTGGCTATAACAGAACGTGTTTAGGAGTAAAAATCCCTGGTAAAACTGTTCACCAAAAACAAAAACAAAAATATTCATCCGCCATTCAATCAATTGTTTAAGACGAGAGAAAATATATGCGAACCCCCTGTAAACGCCTACAGCTTCCACACGATGTCACCATTGCTATCAATATCAGAATCATTTATCCCTGGTTGCAACACAAATAGACCCCTCCCTTCTTCTGACGCACCACAGGATGTTGTGAAACTGAAAAAATGGACGATGTTTTCCAGACTTGCTGCTATCGAATACAGATCGCCCCGTGATCAATTTGATACATCATTAACGTTTATTAATACCTAAAGTTGGTTTAGAAACGTCGTTTGAAGTGATTTGTAAAAGTTTATAGGCGACTTTTGTAATTTTAAAAAGTGACGTTGCGTCTTGTAAATTTACTTTTTGCAGCATCAGACTGGCCTTCAGCAAATGACATTTTGGGTATACAATGACGGATTTAATCGGGAAAAAGACCCAATTGTGATGTTTATGGGACATATAGGAGTGCCAACAAAGAAGCTCGTCCAAGGTAAGGAATGTTTTATATTTTATTTCTGCGTTTTGGGTAGTGCCGGCTACCTCAAAATCTGTTGTTTACGTGTCGTGCTGGTATTTTGGGGGGTGCATGCTATCAGATAATAGCTTCTCATGCTTTCGCCGAAAAGCATTTTACAAATCTGACTTGGTGGCTAGATTCACAACGAGTGTAGCTTTAATTCAGTACCTGGCATGTGTGTTTTAATGAAAGTTTGAGATTTAACGAGTACTAAGTAAAGTACTATAGGTGGCGCTCTGAAAATTCCGCTGAGCTATCCCTCTGCAGGGATCACCTCCATAATTAAACCACGCCCAGCCTCTGAAAGGCCAAATGACGGGTTGGAACATGTCCACAGTATAAGAACTGTTTAACGGGATTGCAGCCATAAGAACCTGGCTTTCAAATATTTTAGATAGGCAGGGCAGGATGGATATAGGTCTATAACAGTTTAGGTCTAGAGTGTCTCCCCCTTTGAAGAGGGGGATGACTGTGGCAGCATTCCAATCTTTGTGGATCTCAGACGACACGAAAGATTACAGGCTAGTAATAGGAGTTGCAGGTTTATTCTAAATATGATACATGTGGAAGGACCACCAGAGGGCAGGCTGGGCTCATGGATAGTAGCCCAACAAGGCATGGGAGACAAGGTAACCAGAGGCAATTAAGCACAGCTGACGGTACTAATGACATACTCTCCTTCCCCTATAAGAGAGAGAATGGAACCTGCAGAGAGGGGGGGAAACTATCTCTGGAAGATGGCCACCGAGAGAGAGGAGCTATCCAGGAAGAACCACTAAGACGGTGACAAGCCCGTGACTTTTTGTTGTAGTTTAAAGATAATCCTATTATGTTCTTGTTTCATCTGGAGAAGAAGATGTATGTTTTTCCTTGGAAGATTTTCATTGATTATGTTGGAGTGTTTGTGTTGACCCAATGCCCTCAATAGAGAACTGTGTTCAATCAAGAAAACTTACTCCTGACTCGTTTATTCCACTTTCCCGCTTTAGAGTGACGCCCAATTACTTGGTCTGCTCACATACAATTATCAATCTATACACAAAACCCCATAATTACAAAAAAAAACAGGTTTTTAGAAATGTTTGGAAATATATAAAAAATAAAGTAATGTAAATATCACATTTACATAAGTATTCAGAACATTTACTCAGTACTTAGTTGAAGCACCTTTGGCAGCAACTACAGCATCAAGCCTTCTTGGGTATGACACTACAAGCTTGACACATCTGTATTTGAGGAGTTTCTACCATTCATCTCTGCAAATACTCTCAAACTCTGTCAGGATGTACGGGGAGGGTGCCGCAGTGCTATTTTCAGGTCTCTCCAGAGATATTAGATCGGGATCAAGTTCGGGCTCTGGCTGGGCCACTCAAGGACATTCAGAGACTTGTTTCCAAGCCACTCCTGCGTTGTTTTGGCTGTTTGCTTAGGGTCGTTTTTCTGTTGGAAGGTGAACCTTCGCCACAGTCTGAGGTCCTGACCAAAGCAGGTTTTCGTCAAGGATCTCTCTGTAATTTGCTCTGTTCATCTTTCCCTCGATCATGACTAGTCTCCCAGTCCCCACAGCATGATGCTGCCACCACCATGCCAGGTTTCCTCCAGGCGTGACGCTTGGCATTCAAGCCAAAGTGTTCAATCTTGGTTTCATCAGACCAGAGAATCTTGTTTCCCATGGTCAGAGTCTTTAGGTGCCTTTTGTTAAACTCCAAGTGGGCTGTCATGTGCCTTTTACTAAGGAGTGGCTTCCGTCTGGCCACCCTACCATTATGGCCTGATTGGTGGAGTGCTGCAGAGATCGTTGTTCTTCTGGAAGATTCTCACATCTCCACTAAGGAACTCTGGAGCTCTATCAGAGTGATCATCGGGTTCTTGGTCACATCTCTGACCAATGCACATCTCCCCTGATTGCTCAGTTTGACAGGGCGGCCAGCTCTAGAAAGATTCTTGGTGGTTCCAAACTTCTTCCATTTAAGAATGATGGAGGTCACTGAGTTCTTGGGGACCTTCAAAGCTGCAGAAATGTTTTTGTGCCCTTCCCCAGGTCTGTTTCTCTACACAATCCTATCTCAGAGCACTACGAGCAATTCCTTTAACCTCACTGCTTGTTTTTAGCTCTGACATGCACTGTCAACTGTGGGACCTTATATACAGTGCCTTGCGAAAGTATTCGGCCCCCTTGAACTTTGCGACCTTTTGCCACATTTCAGGCTTCAAACATAAAGATATAAAACTGTATTTTTTTCTGAAGAATCAACATCAAGTGGGACACAATCATGAAGTGGAACGACATTTATTGGATATTTCAAACTTTTTTAACAAATCAAAAACTGAAAAATTGGGCGTGCTAAATTATTCAGCCCCCTTAAGTTAATACTTTGTAGCGCCACCTTTTGCTGCGATTACAGCTGTAAGTCGCTTGGGGTATGTCTCTATCAGTTTTGCACATCGAGAGACTGACATTTTTTCCCATTCCTCCTTGCAAAACAGCTCGAGCTCAGTGAGGTTGGATGGAGAGCATTTGTGAACAGCAGTTTTCAGTTCTTTCCACAGATTCTCGATTGGATTCAGGTCTGGACTTTGACTTGGCCATTCTAACACCTGGATATGTGTATTTTTGAACCATTCCATTGTAGATTTTGCTTTATGTTTTGGATCATTGTCTTGTTGGAAGACAAATCTCCGTCCCAGTCTCAGGTCTTTTGCAGACTCCATCAGGTTTTCTTCCAGGATGGTCCTGTATTTGGCTCCATCCATTTTCCCATCAATTTTAAACATCTTCCCTGTCCCTGCTGAAGAAAAGCAGGCCCAAACCATGATGCTGCCACCACCATGTTTGACAGTGGGGATGGTGTGTTCAGGGTGATGAGCTGTGTTTCTTTTACGCCAAACATAACGTTTTGCATTGTTGCCAAAAAGTTCAATTTTGGTTTCATCTGACCAGAGCACCTTCTTCCACATGTTTGGTGTGTCTCCCAGGTGGCTTGTGGCAAACTTTAAACAACACTTTTTATGGATATCTTTAAGAAATGGCTTTCTTCTTGCCACTCTTCCATAAAGGCCAGATTTGTGCAATATACGACTGATTGTTGTCCTATGGACAGTCTCCCACCTCAGCTGTAGATCTCTGCAGTTCATCCAGAGTGATCATGGGCCTCTTGGCTGCATCTCTGATCAGTCTTCTCCTTGTATGAGCTGAAAGTTTAGAGGGACGGCCAGGTCTTGGTAGATTTGCAGTGGTCTGATACTCCTTCCATTTCAATATTATCGCTTGCACAGTGCTCCTTGGGATGTTTAAAGCTTGGGAAATATTTTTGTATCCAAATCCGGCTTTAAACTTCTTCACAACAGTATCTCGGACCTGCCTGGTGTGTTCCTTGTTCTTCATGATGCTCTCTGCGCTTTTAACGGACCTCTGAGACTATCACAGTGCAGGTGCATTAATACGGAGACTTGATTACACACAGGTGGATTGTATTTATCATCATTAGTCATTTAGGTCAACATTGGATCATTCAGAGATCCTCACTGAACTTCTGGAGAGAGTTTGCTGCACTGAAAGTAAAGGGGCTGAATAATTTTGCACGCCCAATTCTTCAGTTTTTGATTTGTTAAAAAAGTTTGAAATATCCAATAAATGTCGTTCCACTTCATGATTGTGTCCCACTTGCTGTTGATTCTTCACAAAAAAATACAGTTTTATATCTTTATGTTTGAAGCCTGAAATGTGGCAAAAGGTCGCAAAGTTCAAGGGGGCCGAATACTTTCGCAAGGCACTGTAGACAGGTGTGTGCATTTTCAAATTATGTCAAAACAATGAATTTACCACAGGTGGACTCCAATCAAGTAGTAGAAACCTCTCAATGATTACCAAAGGAAACAGGATGCACCTGAGCTCAATTTAGAGTCTCATAGCAAAGTGTCTCTTTGTTATTTTTTATATATTTGCTAACATTTCTAAAAACCTGTTTTTTCTTTGTGATTATGGGGTATTGTGTGTAGTTTTATATTCAATACATTTTAGAATAAGGCTGTAACGTAACAATGTTGAAAGAGTCAAGTGGTCAGAATACTTTCAGATGGCAATGTACAGTACATGGGCATTTTTGAGGAAATGCTATTTCAATCTCAAGGGTATTTTCTGTTAAGTGCTACAACACAAACACTGCTAATGGTGACACGTGACTCGTCCACTTCCCATAAACCATCCATCACTGCTGCGCCGTACACACTCAAGTTGTACAACTGAGCTACAACGACTTTGGTGAACAATGACACAAGCTTAGTGGAAAGTCGACACAGAACAATGGTTGTGCCAATAATTTTTTTGCAGAAAAACCTTCTGTTGTCTGTGTCCAAAAATGAACTGTTATTACAAACATTGTTTGTAACATTGAGTTACAGTACATAGGGTTACATAAGAGTCCCTCCCTATCAGAGTTACAGTACACACTGTAGGGTTACATAAGAGTCCCTCCCCATCAGAGTTACAGAACATAGGGTTACATAAGAGTCCCTCCCCATCAGAGTTACAGTACACACTGTAGGGTTACATAAGAGTCCCTCCCCATCAGAGTTACAGTACACACTGTAGGGTTATATAAGAGTCCATCCCTATCAGAGTTACAGTACATAGGGTTACATAAGAGTCCCTCCCCAACAGAGTTACAGTACATAGGGTTATATAAGAGTCCCTCCTCATCAGAGTTACAGAACATAGGGTTATATAAGAGTCCCTCCCCATCAGAGTTACAGTACATAGGGTTACATAAGAGTCCCTCCCCATCAGAGTTACAGTACATAGGGTTACATAAGAGTCCCTCCCCATCAGAGTTACAGTACACACTGTAGGGTTATATAAGAGTCCCTCCCTATCAGAGTTACAGTACATAGGGTTATATAAGAGTCCCTCCTCATCAGAGTTACAGAACATAGGGTTATATAAGAGTCCCTCCTCATCAGAGTTACAGTACATAGGGTTACATAAGAGTCCCTCCCCATCAGAGTTACAGTACATAGGGTTAATCAAATCAAATCAAAGTTTATTTGTCACGTGCGTCGAATACAGGTAGCCTAGTGGTTAGAGCGGTGGACTAGTAACCGAAGGGTTGCAAGATCAAATCCCTGAACTGACAAGGTACAAATCTGTTGTTCTGCCCCTGAACAAGGCACTTAACCAACTGTTCCTAGGCCATCATTGAAAACAAGAATGTGTTCTTAATTTGCCTAGTTAAATAAAGATAAAATAAAGAATAAAACAACAGTGCAATGCTTACTTACAGGCTCTAACCAATAGTGCAAAAAAGGTATTAGGTGAACAATAGGTAAGTAAAGAAATAAAAACAACAGTAAAAAGACAGGCTATATACAGCAGCGAGGCTATAAAAGTAGCGAGGCTACATACAGACACTGTTTAGTCAGACTGATTAAGGTAGTCTGTACTTGTAGATACGGTTAAAGTGACTATGCATATATGATTAACAGAGAGTAGCAGTAGCTTAAATAGGGGTTGGTGGGTGGGACACAATGCAGATAGCCCGGTTAACCAATGTGCGGGAGCACTGGTTGGCCGTGCCATTTGAGGTAGTATGTACATATGTACATGAATGTATAGTTAAATTGACTGTGCATATATGATAAACAGAGTGTAGCAGCAGCTTAAAATAGTGGTTGGGGGGGTGGGGCACACAATGCAAATAGTCAGGGTAGCCACTTGATTACTTGTTCAGGAGTCTTATGGCTTGGGGGTAAAAACTGTTGAGAAGCCTTTTTGTCCTAGACTTGGCACTCCGCTTGCCATGCGGTAGTAGAGAGAACAGTCTATGAATGGGGTGGCTGGGGTCTTTGACAATATGTAGGTCCTTCCTCTGACACCGCCTGGTGTAGATGTCCTGGATGGCAGGCAGCTTGGCCCCAGTGATGTACTGGGCCGTACGCACTACCCTCTGTAGTGCCTTGCGGTTGGAGGCCGAGCAATTGCCGTAGCAGGCAGTGAGATGCAACCCGTCAGGATGCTCTTGATGTTGCAGCTGTAGAACATTTTGAGGATCTCAGGACCCATGCCAAATCTTTTTAGTTTCCTGAGGGGGATTAGGCTTTGTCGTGCCCTCTTCACAGCTGTCTTGGTGTGGTTGGACCATTCTAGTTTGTTGGTGATGTGGACACCAAGGAACTAGAAGCTCTCAACCTGCTCACCTACAGCCCCGTCGATGAGAATGGGGGTGTACTCGGTCGTCCTTTTCCTGTAGTCCACAATCATATCCATAGTCTTGGTTACGTTGAGGGAGAGGTTGTTATTCTGGCACCACTGTTGTCCTTGCACCACACGGTCAGGTCTCTGACCTGCTCCCTATAGGCTGTCTCATCGTTGTCAGTGAACATAGGGTATTAAAAGAGTCCCTCCCCATCAGAGTTACAGTACATAGGGTTATACAAGAGTCCCTCCCCATCAGAGTTACAGTACATAGGGTTATATAAGAGTCCCTCCCTATCAGAGTTACAGTACATAGGGTTATATAAGAGTCCCTCCCTATCAGAGTTACAGTACATAGGGTTATATAAGAGTCCCTCCCCATCAGAGTTACAGTACATAGGGTGACAAATGTTAATGGTATGTTATGTAAAGCAACTCAACCCAAATGAACATATGATCAGGACAGTGTGCAGGCCAGGCAGGGGTTCTGAGAACCATGACTACGTCCCACATGGCCCTCTATTCCCTACATAGTGCACTACTTTAGACCAGGACCCTAAAGAACCCTATTCCCTACATAGTGCACTACTATAGACCAGGACCCTATAGAACCCTATTCCCTATTCAGTGCACTACTTTTTACCAGGGCCCACACATCATAGGTGGCTGGTGGGAGGAGATTAAGGAGGATTGGCTCCTGATAAGGACATTGTAATACATGCCATTCAGCTCTACCAACTGAGCCACAGTAATAGGGTCAGCGGCAGAGAATCCCAGTGGAGAGAGGGGAGCCAGCCAGGCAGAGTCAGCAAAGGTGGTTCTTCGCTCCTGTGCCTTGCTGTTCACCTTCGCACCCCTGGGCCAGACTACACTCAATCATAGGACCTACTGAAGAGATGAGTCTTCACTAAAGACTTAAAGGTTGAGACCGAGTCTGCGTCTCTCACATGAATAAGCAGAACATTCCATAAAAATGGAGCTATATAGGAGAAAGCCCTACCTCCAGCTGTTTGCTTAGAAATTGTAGGGACAATAAGGAGGCCTGCGTCTTGTGACCGTAGCGTACGTGTAGGTATGTACGGCAGGACCAAATCAGAGAAATAGGTAGGAGCAAGCCCTTGTAATGCTTTGTAGGTTAACAGTAAAACCTTGAAAACAGCCTTAATTAACAGGAAGCCTTAAGTCAAATCTGTAACTCGGCCACTCAGGAAAACTCATTGTCTTCTTGGTAAGCAACTCCAGTGTAGATGTGACATTGTGTTCTAGGTTATTGTTCTGCTGAAAGGAGAATTCATATCCCAGTGTCTGGTGGAAATCAGACTGAACCAGGTTCTCCTCTAGGATGTTGCCTGTGTCATAAATGCCTAAACTTTGATAATCATGTGCTGATATTTTCCAGTTTCTTTATTTACTATAATAGCCAATGTCCTCTAATGACTCACCTGACAGGTAGTCAAACCAATCAAAAATGCTCTGGCTCACGTTAGATACATGTTTACTATTCAATGTATCATTCAAGTTGAAAAAAAGCCTGAACATGGCTGAAATGTTGTTGATCTCTGAATCTATAGTTTTCTACTGTTGCATCTTATTTAGTACAGAAATGTCCTGTAAATGAATTGAATTTCTCTGTTGGGGAGATGCACATAAACACAGGCTCAATTTTAGTTAAAAGTTGTCTTTACTTGCAAGACACACAATGAATCAACATGCATCACACCTATCCTGCTGGTGTTACTGCTGTCAGTGTGGGTTGAGCCAGAAAATAGCAGATGCTCAACAGGAAACACAGACAGAAGCAAACATTTCACATGTTAATCTGTCCGTCCGTCTACCTATCTATTATATTCATTGGAGCACCATCTCAACACCATGTCTCTCCTTTTAGGGATTGGATTGCTGACCTGCATAACATCGTCAGGTAGGCTTTTGTGTATCTCTCAGGTTCTGTTGTCTGGGCCTCATAAAGAGCAGTCAATTGTCATACTTCAGTAAAAGTAAAGATACCTTAATAGAAAATGACTCAAGTAAGAGTCACTCAGTAAAATACTACTTGAGTAAAAGTAAAACAATTAAACTTAAGTATCAACAGTAAATGTATTTGTTAAAATATACTTTAGTATGAAAAGTACAAGTTTAAATCATTTCACATTCCTTATATTAAGCAAACCAGACGTTTTATTTCTTAAGGGAGTCCGCCAGATTAGAGGCAGTAGGGATGACCAGGGATTTCCTCTTGATAAATGTGTGAATGGGACCATTTTCCTGTCCTGCTAAGCAATGAAAATGTAACAAGTACTTTTGGGTGTCAGGGAAAATGTGTGGAGTAAATTGTTTTCTTCAGTAATGTGGTGAAGTAAAAGTAAAAGTTGTCAAAAAATATAAATAGTAAAGTACAGATACCCAATAAAATGACAGACATATCTAGATCTTCCTGAGTTATACAGTGTTGATTCAAAGTAGCCTACAGACATATCTAGATCTTCCTGAGTTATATAGTGTTGATTCAAAGTAGTCTATAGACATATCTAGATCTTCCTGAGTTATACAGTGTTGATTCAAAGTAGTCTACAGACATATCTAGATCTTCCTGAGTTATACAGTGTTGATTCAAAGTAGTCTACAGACATATCTAGATCTTCCTGAGTTATACAGTGTTGATTCAAAGTAGTCTACAGACATTCATTCAGCTTTGATCAAACTTTATTAAAGAAGAATGATTCTCCAGAGTAGCCTGTTCTCCTCTAGTATAATGTGATTCAGGGCCATGTGTTTTGTGACATGCCTGGATTTTAACATTTTAATTAAAGCTTTTTCATCAAACTGTCCCTTTTTATTTTTATGTCAGATCTAGCACCATCCTCAGACAATTACTTTCATTTTCTGTGTAATTATCATTTCTGTATAAGGCTTTAAACACAGGATAAGAGCTTGCTATGTCACTTGATTGTGTATAACACAAAGCCCTCATTAATACTTGTGGAATTATGGATTCCTCTTCTTCATTTCCTCTTCATCACATGAAGTATTCTCTGTGTTTATTTCAGAGCCCAGTGCTGAGACCTCTGTGTTTCTGCTGAAGGGACAGGATGTTCGCCTGAATGTCCAGACAAATGTTACACTGAACAAATATGTTGATGTGATATTTTGGAAGTTTAACAGATCAGACAATGTTGTAAAGTACCCCCCAAACGTTACCTTTAAAAGGTACCGAGGTAGGGCTGAATTTAGTGAGGGAGACTTCTCTCTGCTACTGAAGAACCTCCAGGAAGAAGACAGTGGACTTTATGATGCAGTAGTGTCTGGTTTCAATGACAGAAATGTTGCTACATACGTGTTGGTAGTTCAAGGTAGATTTAACCTTGTTATTTGTTGTTGTTTTTCTTGCTGTTGTTTTGGTAGTACTTTACTTGACCAAACGTTTTCTACTGGTATACAACTCCATTTATCCCTGTTTGTCTATTTGTTTTCAGAGAGAGTTGAGCCACCAGTTCTGACAGTGTCTCCTCCATCAATGCCATCTGTAAGGTGACTGTGACCTGCAGAGGCCAGAAAACCTCTGTCACCTCCAGCTGTAACAGCACCACCTGCTCTCAGGTGGGAGGAGAAAGTAGAGGGGCTGATACCTCCACTGTCCCCCTGCTCTCTGTCTATGTGGCAGGGAGTTTCATCATCTGTAACCACAGCAACCAAGTCAGCTGGGCCAACAACACCAAGGAGATAGTGGAACTCTGTCCATTGAAATGTGGTAAGACACAAACACACAAATACACATCTCCAATATTGTATACCAGTTATACACTGAGTGCACAAAACATTAAGAACACCTTCCTAAAATTGAATTGCACCCCCACTTTACCCCTCAGAAGAGCCTCTGCTCATTTAGGCATGGACTCTACAAGGTGGCCCATGTTGACTCCATTGCTTTCCACAGTTGTGTTAAGTTGGCTGGTTGTCCTGGCACCTATCAACATATCCCGTTTCAAGGAACTTCAATATTTTGTCTTGCTCATTCACCCTCTGAATGGCACACATACACAATCCATGTCTCAATTGTCTCAAGCCTTAAAAATCCTTCTTCAACCTGTCTCCTCCCCTTCATCTACACTGATTGAAGTGGATTTAACAGGTAACATCAATAAGGGATCATATCTTTCACCTGGATTCACCTGGTCAGTCTATGTCACGGAAAGAGCAGGTGTTCTTAAAGTTTTGTACATTCTGTGTATTATTAATGGAAGAACTGTAACCTTGTCCCCAGACTAATCTCACACAGGAGGAAGTGTCTAATCTGTGAAAGGAACTGTAACATATTGTCTGTTTGTTGTGAACCAGTGTCTCCCCCTGCTGGTAGCATGTCTGTGTGCATGCTGAAGATCATCCTGATGTCTGTGGGGCTGGTCATCATGATCTCTCATGATCAGGGACAGACTCCACTATGGATAGAATCATGTGTATTGTATTTTTAGACAATGTGATTCCTGCTCTGTGTCACTGTAAGATTAGGTCATAAAAGTATTTTTTACATTTGTCAGTTGCTACATAAGTTATCAAAACGTAATATAACATAACATGGCGTGAAATAATACAGCATAACATGACATAGCATAGCATACAGTATCACATGACATAGCATACAGTATCACATGACATAGCATAGCATACAGTATCACATGACATAGCATAGCATACAGTATCACATGACATAGCATAGCATACAGTATCACATGACATAGCATACAGTATCACATGACATAGCATAGCATACAGTATCACATGTTTTTGGGCCATTTGTTTCTTCTTAATACCCAGTATGATGAAATCAGTTCAAATTTGATTTGTCACATGCTTGGTAAACAACAGGTGTAGACTAACAGTGAAATCTTTACTGACGAGTCATTTTCAACAATGCAGTGAAATAGAAAGGTACAAAACTAAAAATAGAAATCGTGACAAGCTTTAAATATCGATAAGCTTTAAAAATCGTAAGCTTTAAATATCGGAACAGAATGACAATGCACATCTCACTGTTAATATCCTCACTAGGATGAGGTTTTGACGTTCGTCCACTCTGTTTATTTTCACCCCTCCTGTCCAAATCATCCGAAAGTATCTCAAAATTGATTGTGTAACTCAAATAAGTTACTTATTGATGATTACAACATGATTTGGAAAATGTTAATATAGGTACCATTGACTTGCATTGATATCCCTGGGGGCTTTTTGCCCCAAACACACTGACTTTACGTTTTACAACTTTTTAAAAACTGATTAAAATGTTCCCTCTAACCAAATGTTATACTGATATACCTGTGTGTACCTGTGTGTACAACACATTAAGAACACCTGCTCTGTCCATGACATAGACTGACCAGGTGAATCCAGATGAAGGCTATGATCCCTTATTGATGTCACATGTTAAATTCGTCTAGAAGAAGGAGAGGAAACAGGTTAATGAATGATTTTGTATGTGTTCTGTTCAGAGTGTGAATGGACAAGAGATTGATTATGTTACTTATTTACTTGTTATTCGTGTCAGATATTTCCATTTTGGGATAGTTGTTCTGTGAATTGCTAGAACCAGTTGCTCACGCTGCTATAGTGGCTACAAACGTCTCAGGCGTTACTGGAATGTGAATGTGTTATCACATGATGCTGCCTTCGAATCCCATCCCAAATCGCAGTAACTGAAAATTCACTTTGTCTGAAGATGACAGAGAATTAGTGTAGAGGTCTATGACTCTACTGTGATATACCATCTGATTCCATTATCATGTGAATGCTACAGGCCCATATCCCCAGTTGGTATAGCCAAGGTAGCAAGCCTTGCTTCATCACTCAGAATAATGTAAGATGCACGTGTCTAGGTTTATTGTTATGCTATTATTAAGAGGTAATGGACAAGGTGATTGTGATGAACATTTACAGTTAGACATTTCACTAAATAATAATTCAAGGAATATTACTCAGAAATGTGAGGAATACGGTTCTTATCAATTAAAAAATAATCAGATTTATTACAGTTACACAATAAGAATGTAGTTAGCGAATGGTACAGACCAGAAATATTTACATTAAAAATAATACAAAATATCCCGAGTCTTAACAGCATAGAAAATGTACCACCTAAAAAAGTACATCAGGAGATCGGTTAACCAAAGACTCCATGATCAACATTTAAACCCAGCTTTAATTCTTCCCAGAGCGCCCAATCCCATTATCTCCCATTGTCTAATTAACATGACTTTGAATGGCCCAAAACATAGGAACTAAAGGCATAAACTTCACACACGTTCTCTAATCTAATCCCTACACCCACTGTATGATAAGACTGTGTTGTTACTCTCTGAACTATCCGTCGTCGGACAGTTGGAAACTGGAAACACTTATCCCCCTCACTAGCTTTAAGCACCAGCTGTCAGAGCAGCTCACAGATTACTGCACCTGTACATAGCCCATCTATAATTTAGCCCAAACAACTACCTCTCCCCCTACTGTATTTATTTATTTTGCTCCTTTGCACCCCCATTATTTCTATCTCTACTTTGCACATTCTTCCACTGCAAATCTACCATTCCAGTGTTTATTTTTTTTTTTTTTTTTAATGTTTTACTTGCTATATTGTATTTACTTCGCCACCATGGCAAAAAAAAAAATATATATATTTGCCTTTACCTCCCTTATCTCACCTCATTTGCTCACATTGTATATAGACTAATTTTTCTAATGTATTATTGACTGTATGTTTGTTTTACTCCATTTGTAACTCTGTGTTGTTGTACGTGTCAAACTGCTTTTCTTTATCTTGGCCAGGTCCAGGTCACAATTGTCATTGAGAACTTGTTCTCAACTTGCCTACCTGGTTAAATAAAGGTGAAATAAATAAAATAAAATAAAAAATCGGACAAACAGAATAACACAGTGTCTCTATAACAATGAATCCACAGCACTTAAAGTATAATGAAATAAATCAATATACAAGGCTCTTTATGAACTAGTGAAACAATCCTAACATGACAAATTAATTCACACGATCACATTCAATTCAAATCAAACTTTATTTGTCATATGCGCCGAATACAACAAGTGTAGACTTTACTGTGAAATGCTTACGAGCCCTTAACCAACAGTTCAGTTCAAGAAGAAGAAAATATTTACCAAGTAGACTAAAATAAAAAGTAATGATAACAAGTAACACAATAACAATAACAATAACGAGGCTCTATACAGAGAGCACCGGTACCGAGTCAGTGTGCAGGGGTACAGGCTAGTTGAGGTAATCTGTACATGTAGGTGGGGGTGAAGTGACTATGCATAGGTAACAAACAACAGTGAGTTTAGTCATTTAGTCGACTCTAATTTCATCAGTCTTCACATCTCTTCCGGTGACAGTGACCCCATGACTTCCATGAGAACGTCTCCTCCTGGAGATTGCCACGTCGAAGGTGTGACTCCTATGAGATGGAAATATACAGCCATCCACCCGGACAATGCCATATTGAATCAACATGCCAGGCTGGCGTCAGCAAGTCACTAGACACATCTTCATCACTGCCCTTCATCATCGTTCACCTTTGTTCTCTCTCTCTATTTCTCCAATACAACCTACTGGAAAAGTGTTACATACTAAGGTAGGTGCCTGTGGAAGTAGGTAGGTAGCAGGCAGCTAGCTGCCTTTTGATTGGTTAAAGAGTACACCAACATTAGTTTCCATTCATACAAAGTGTCAAAACGATTGCCCAGCACTGGGAGCGAACTCGTGATGCTCGGATCTGAAGTAAGCCGTGAGAATACTTGAGAATACTCTTATGAAGTGCTGCGCTACAGCAGTACACAATGCTCTAGCAAGCCGTGAGAATACTTGAGAATACTCTTATGAAGTGAGTATTGGTAAAGCAGTATTGGTAAAGCAGTACACAATGCTCTAGCAAGCCGTGAGAATACTTGAGAATACTCTTATGAAGTGAGTATTGGTAAAGCAGTATTGGTAAAGCAGTACACAATGCTCTAGCAAGCCGTGAGAATACTTGATGGTATGAGGTAAGTTGGTTTGCAGAGCCTTCTTCAAACCATAGCCTCCTAGGTAAGGTACTGCATTGTATAGCCTACAAACACAGTTTCATCAACGAGGGCCGCCACACATGGTTTGCCAGCCAGTGGTCTCGGCGTGAGCTTGTACGGGACGAAGTGGCAAAGCTCAGAAAGCACACTGACCTCCGTCACATATACTTACACACGTCCCCACTGGCTCTCTTTGTAGTGATCTGTCTTCTTTTCTTAGATAGTGTATCAGTCATTCAGCCTTATAGCCGGAGGCCCCAGTCCCATTCTTCCAAGTCTAAACCGGCACCTCTCTTGGAGACCACGACCAACAGGTGGGGCTCTTGTTCAGTAGACATGGAATCGACCCATGGTTATATTTTAACACGCCCCCTCTGGCTCTTCTTACTGACCAGGTTGCTGGTGTTTCACATGATGGTTCCATCACTCTTGGTAACCACCATGACCAGCTGGGGCTTGTGGAGAACCACCTGTGTTATACGAACGAGGACCAGAATGGTTAGACTGTCTTGTGTTTTTAATGCTTAATTATTTATAGTGTAATGATAATATACACTGAGTATTTCCAATCGTTCCGTCTTGAGCAGAACCCCTGTCATTTTTGTTCCAGTGTTCTGACTAAAATTCTGAACCGGTTCAACATTTTTTAACTGTTCATATAGTTCCTTTGCGTTAATTCCTTACCTCTTGAAATCAACATAGTTCTTACATGTATCTCATTAATTTACTCAACCAATAAGCATGGATAAAGTAGCTTGCTATGGAATGGGTAAGCTAGATGTTTACGTGTACGATAGAAGGAGATGTGCAGACGCAAGATGCAAATGAAAATCCACAGGGGGGAGAGAGTGAGGGGTGGACCTGGAAGTGGATTGTCTTAAAGTGCTGAGCATCATGATGTGATGTGTGTTGGAAAAGGCTAATAATATCATCATAACTTCAATAAATTGCAGAATTATACACTGAGTGTACAAAACATTGAAGAACACATTAAGAATGTGCTTTTTCCATGACAGACTGAGGAGGTGAATCCAGGTGAAAGCTATGATTCCTTATTGGTGTCACTTGTTAAATACACTTCAATAATATGATATCCAGACCATCACCCGAAGGACGTCCAACCAACTTGACACAACTGTGGGAAGCATTGGAGTCAACATGGTCCAGCATCCCTGTGGAATTATTTTGAGTCCATGCACTGACGAATTGAGGTCATTCTGAGGGCAAAAGGGGGTTTCAACTCAATATTAGGAAGGTGTCCTTCATGTTTTGTACACTGAGTGTATACCAGACAAAATGAATCATCTTTGGGGAATGAAAAGGAACATTATTAACCAGTTCTCAAGATTTGAAAATAATGGTTCTGTTCCGGAACCCAAGAGATTACTTTCATTCTCGGTTCTGTTTCTCTTCCTCTTTTGTAATATTTTTATTTTTCGGTTTTTCGTTTCTGTTCCCTGAACCGGTTACAACCCCTGCTATAGACTCACCATGAACAACACCATCACACTGAGTAATCTTGATTCTTTCTAAAATGAAATGGATTTAATATTCTAATGTTTCAAATTCGTATTTTATTTTATTAAGTGCTGTATCATAATAAGGTGTGTCTGTCTACTTGCACGTTTTAATGTACAGTGAAATGCCTTTCTTGCAAACTCAACAATGCAATAATCAATAACAATGTATTACTAGAAAAAAACACATGAGAAATAAGAATAAGAAATACACAATAAAGTAAGTAAGTAAACATACTATATACAGGAAATGTTTAAAAAGTCAGTTCCAATACCATATTTACATGTGCAGGGAAACTGGAGTAATGGAGGTAGATATGTATTGGAATAAGGAGACTAGGCAACAGGATATAAGAAAAACAGAGCAGCAGCAGCTTGCATGTGAATGGGTGTGTAGTCAGTATCTAATCAAATCAAATGTATTTCTAAAGCCCTTTTTACATCAGCAGATGTCACAAAGTGCTATACAGAAACTCAGCCTAAAACCCCAAACAGCAAAGCAATGCAGATGGCTAGGAAGCACGTGGCTACGAAAAAATCACAAGATGGGTAGGAACCTTTGAAGAAACCTAGAGAGTAACCAGGCTCTGAGGGGTGGCCCGTCCTCCTCTGGCTGTGCTGGGTGGAGATTTTCAGGGTACATGACCATTAAGGCCAGATCATTCTTCAAGATGTTCAAAGTTTCATAGATGACTAGCACTGTCAAACAATAATCACAGTGGTTTACAGGGTGCAAAAAGTCAGCACCTTCGAATGTCAGTTGGCTTTAAATTGTCAAGTATTCAGAGATCGAGACAGTAGGTGAGAGTGAGTGAGTGAGTGAGTGAGTGAGTGAGTGAGAGAGAGAGTGAGTGAGTGAGAGAGAGAGAGAGAGTCGAAAACAGCAGGTCTGGGAAAAGGTAGCACATCTGGTGAAGAAGTCAGGGTTCCATAGCCGCAGGCAGAACAGCAGAAAGGATCAGCAGCTCGACCAGGTGGACTGGGGATGGGGACAGCCAGGAGTCTTCAGGCCAGGTAGTCCTGAGGCATGGTCCTAGGGCTCAGGTTCGGGTGGAGAGAGAGGACCTACTGAAGAGATGAGTCTTCAGTAAAGACTTAATGGTCGAGACAGAGTTTGCATCTCTCACATCCATAGGCAGACCATTCCATAAAAATAGCGTAAGTGTAGGTATATACGACCTTATGTAAAGGAATGAATAAGAATATGTACATAAAAATATATGAATGAGCCGAACGGCATAGGGAAGATGCAGTAGATGGTATAGAGTACAGTATATACAGAGGTGTACATATGAGATAAATAATGTAGGGAATGTAAACATTATATAAAGTGGCATTGTTTAAAGTCGCTAGTGATACATTTATTACATGCATTTTTTCATTATTAAAGTGGCTAGAGATGAGTCAGTATGTTGGCAGCAGCCACTCAATGTTAGTGATGGCTGTTTAACAGTCTGATGGCCTTGAGATAGAAGCTGTTTTTAAGTCTCTCTGTCCCAGCTTTGATGCACCTGTACTGACCTCGCCTTCTGGATGATAGCGGGGTGAACAGGCAGTGGCTCGGGTGGTTGTTGTCCTTGACAATATTTTTGTCCTTACTGTGACATCGGGTGGTGTTGATGTCCTGGAGGGCAGGTAGTTTGCCCCCCGGTGATGCGTTGTAGAGACCTCACTACCCTCTGGAGAGCCTTACGAATG
Organism: Oncorhynchus clarkii lewisi; assembly: GCF_045791955.1. Taxonomy (NCBI): domain Eukaryota; kingdom Metazoa; phylum Chordata; class Actinopteri; order Salmoniformes; family Salmonidae; genus Oncorhynchus; species Oncorhynchus clarkii. The sequence goes on from NC_092174.1 coordinate 40,218,460, forward strand.
TGGGTGGAGCAGTTGCCGTACCAGGTGGTGATACAGCCCGACAGGATGCTCTCGATTGTGCATCTGTAAAAGTTTGTGAGTGTTTTTGGTGACGAGCCGAATTTCTTCAGCCTCCTGAGGTTGAAGAGGCGCTGCTGCACCTTCTTCACCACACTGTCTGTGTGGGTGGACAATTTCAGTTTGTTCATGATGTGTACGCAGAGGAACTTAAAACTTTCCACCTTCTCTACTACTGTCCCGTCGATGTGGATAGGGGGTTGCTCCCTCTGCTGTTTCCTGAAGTCCACAATCATCTCCTTTGTTTTGTTGAGATTGAGTGGGAGGTTGTTTTCCTGACACCACCCTCTGAGTGCCCTCACCTCCTCCCTGTAGGCCGTCTCGTCGTTGTTGGTAATCAATCCTACCACTGTAGTGTCATCTGCAAACTTGATGATTGAGTTGGACTCGTGCATGGCCACACAGTCATGGGTGAACAGGGAGTACAGGAGAGGGCTGAAAACGCACCCTTATGGGGCCCCAGTGTTGAGGATCAGCGAGATGTTGTTACCTACCCTCACCACCTGGGGGTGGCCAGTCAGGAAGTCCAGGACCCAGTTGCACAGGGCGGGTCGTGACCCAGGGTCTCGAGCTTAATGACGAGTTTGGAGGGTACTATGGTGTTAAATGCTGAGCTGTTGTTGATGAACAGCATTCTCACATAGATATTATTTTTGTCCAAATGGGTGAGGGCAGTGTGCAGTGTGATTGAGATTGCGTTGTCTGTGGACATATCGGGGCGGTAAGCAAATTGGAGTGGGTCTAGGGTGTCAGGTAGGGTGGAGGTGATATGGTCCTTGACTAGTCTCTCAAAGCACTTCATGATGACGGAGGTGAGTGCTACGGGGCGATAGTCATTTAGCTCAGATACCTTCGCTTTCTTGGGAACTGGAACAATGGTGGCCCTCTTGAAGCATGTGGGAACAGCTGACTGGGATGAGGTTTGATTGAATATGTCCGTAAACACACCAGCCAGCTGGTCTGCACATGCTCTGATGACGTGGCTGGGGATGCCTTCTGGGCCGGCAGCCTTGCAAGGGTTAACACTTTTAAATGTTTTACTCACGTTGGCTGCAGTGAAGGAGAGCCCGCAGGTTTTGGTAGGGGGCCGTGTCAGTGGCCCTGTGTTGTCCTCAAAGCGAGCAAAGAAATTGTTTAGTTTGTCTGGAGGCAAAACATCGTGGTCCGCGCCGGGGCTGGTTTTCCTTTTGTAGTCCGTGATTGACTGTAGACCCTTTCACATACCTCTCGTGTCTGAGCCGTTGAATTGCGTCTCTACACTAACACTTAGCTTGTTTAATTGCCTTGCGGAGGGAATAGCTACACTGTTTGTATTCGGTCATGTTTACGGTCATTTTGCCCTGATTAAAAGCCGTGGTTTGCACTTTCAGTTTTGCGCGAATGCTGCCATCAATCCATGGTTTCTGGTTGGGGAATGTTTTAATAGACGATGTGGGTACAACATCAACGATGCACTTGCTAATAAACTCGCTCACCAAATCAATGTTATTATCCGACGCTATTCGGGACATATCCCAGTCCACGTTATCAAAGCAATCTTGAAGCGTCCAATTGGTCGGACCAGCGTTGAACAGACCTGAGCACAGGCGCATCCTGTTTTAGTTTCTGTCTATAGGCTGGGAGTAACAAAATGAAACAAAATGAGTCGTGGTCAGATTTTCTGAAAGGAGGGAGGGGAGGGCTTTATATGCATCGCGGAAGTTAGAATAACAATGATCTAGGGTTTTGCCAGCCAGGGTTGCGCATTCTATATGCCGATAAAAGTATTGTTGTTTTGTTTTGTTTTCAAATTAGCCTTGTTAAAATCCTCAGCTACAATAAATGCAGCCTCAGGATATGTGGTTTCCAGTTTACATAGAGTCAAATGAAGTTCTTTCAGGGCCGTCGATGTGTCTGATTGGGGCGGGATATACACGACTGTGAGTATGACTGAAGAGAATTATCTTGGTAGATAATGTGGCATTTGATTGTAAAGAATTCTAGGTCAGGTGAACAAAAGGACTTGAGTTCCTGTATGTTGTTATGATCACACCACGTCTCGTTAATCATAAGGTATACACCCCCGCCCTTCTTCTTACCAGAGAGATGTTTGTGTCTGTTACGGATACAGGTATCCTGTGTGTGTATCCTGGGTGTGCGTGTTTCTTTTCTCTCATTCTCCCCTCACAGGTGAAAATCATCACTCCCCAATCAGTCAACAATCAACCCATCAATCAGAAGACACACCTCCTCCTGTTTCCTACCCTATCACAGTTCCTTCCCCATGGTTTAAAAACCCCATCATTTGTTTGTTCAAGAGCTCAATCTTTGTAATGCCATGTTGGTAGATAGCTGTTCTTGGTAGATTTCAGGAGAGCTCAATCTTTGTAATGCCATGTTGGTAGATCGCTGTTCTTTGTAGATTTCAGGAAAGCTCAATCTTTGTAATGCCATGTTGGTAGATCTCTGCTCTTGATAGATTTCAGTAGCACAATCTCTTTGTAAATGCCATGTATGTAGATCTCTCTCTTTGTGTATTAATTAACCTCTTCTTTTGTTTGAGCACCTCCAAATCACTTTCATCTCCTGTGAGTATTGTTTTTGCTTATGGTGTTTGCTGGTGGGAAAAGGGGAAACCAAGACAAGTCGCCCATGGGCATACACTACCCGTAGGTAAACTTTGTTAAAACACACTAGTTAGAACTGGGCGGACCACCCACTGTATTTTTGGTTAGTTAGTTAGCTGTTGTTGAAATAGGCTAGTCTAGCTTAGGGGTGTTTTGAATACTTATTGTTTCTTTCCTTGGGTCCAGCTCAGCCCCTTTTTCCTGCTCCCCCCATTACCGTGTGTTTTACAATAAACCCTGAGTTTGACGGTATAATTTCAGTTGTCCTGGTTATTACGTTCACACTTTTACTTTGTCACAATTATAATTTACATGAGTTATGTTACGGGTCTCACTACCATCCCCCTAGACTGTCGGGCCAAAAGGGATTCGTAACATAAGTGGAGCCTCATCCGGGATCTGTCTTTACTGACACCCATGCCGCTCATGTAGATTGTTGTAGTGGTATAGTTCAGTGTTGAGCGTCATAGCTGAAGTAGCATTAGTGTTTGCTATTTTCGTTGGCTCTTGTGAAGTAGTGTAAGATGGCTACTATTGATTTGAAGTCCTTTTTGGATAACCCTTCGTGGGAGGTTTTTGACAAATGTCGTAGAGTTGATTTAATGACCTTGGCTGACCATTACTCAATATCGATTCCGCAGAGTGTAGTTAAGGCGGAGGTTAAACAGCTAGTGTTAAATGTATTGTTGGAAGAGCAGGTGCTTGTGTTACCGCTGCCTGAGCATACTACCACTGTAGGGGATGTTACTGCTCCTGTAAGCCCATTGGTGTCTGATAATGAGGGCGAGGCTAAAACACCAGCCACATTGTCCCATTTTGAACCACTCTCCCCACTGTCAAACGGTGATGCCAGGAGGGATGTCCGTTTAGCACAGTTACAACTAGAGGTGGAAGAGAGAGCCCAAATTAGGCGAGAGACTCTCCAGTTGGAGATGTGTAAAATTGAGGCAGAAAGAGAACAGCGGCATTTAGATTTGGAGATGGGTAAAATTGAGGCAGAAAAAGAACAGCGGCATTTAGATTTGGAGATGGGTAAAATTGAGGCAGAAAAAGAACAGCGGCATTTAGATTTGGAGATGTGTAAAATTGAGGCAGAAAAAGAACGAGAACGAGAACAGAGGCAGATGACGTTTAAAATGCGCCAGATGGAACTGGAGGCAGAGACAGCGAGGCTAGCCTTCGTTCCTGCTGTCACTGTTAGTGCGTCGTCCTCACCCGCTGTGTCCTCAAACACGTTTGACATTAGTAGGCAGATAGCCTTAGTACCTTTGTTCAGAGAGTCGGAGGTTGACTCCTATTTTTGTGTATTTGAGCGTATAGCCGTAGCATTGAAGTGGCCTGAAGAGGTATGGTGTCTATTACTTCAGTGTAAATTAACTGGTAAAGCCCAAGAGGTTTTGTCAGCGCTACCTCTAGAGGACAGTTTGAATTATGAAGTAGTCAAAGCTACTGTTCTTCGTGCCTATGAGCTTGTGCCTGAGGCATACCGACAGAGATTTAGGTCTCATAGAAAGTCTTCTAGTAAGACTTATGTGGAATTTGCTAGAGACAAGGGAAATCTGTTTGATAAATGGCATGCTGCTAGTAAGGTAACTGATTTCAACTCTCTTCGGGAGTTAATCTTGTTGGAAGAGTTTAAAAATTGCTTACCCGAACGCATTGTAGTTTACCTAAACGAACAGAAAGTATCCTCCCTGGCAGAAGCGTCTGTGTTGGCAGACGAGTTTGTGTTGACGCACGAGTGTGTTTTCGGCTCAAACTGAGAGTAGAACCACTGAGTTTCCTACCTTTAGCCCTAGTCGGCCAGCAGTAGTATATCAAGCACGGCAGAAGAATGAGCGTTCCTGTTTCTATTGTCATAAAGTGGGACATATGATTAATGATTGCTTCCTGCTTAAACGCAAACAAGGGATGCCTCTTCGTGCCAAGCCGCCAACAGGTGTTGCTCTAATTCGTACGGTTGTGAGGTCTGCAACAAAACAGGTGCCTCAGGGTAACTGTAGCTTGAAAGACCCAGTCCCCGACCGCAGTTATGAACCATTCATTTTCGAGGGGTTTGTGTCCCTAACGAATGACGAAGCGTCTCAGCGTCCGGTTAAAATCCTTAGAGATACTGGTGCGGCGCAGTCGTTTATATTGTCTGATGTGTTGCCCTTATCTGACGATACATACTGTGGTTCCAGTGTGTTAGTGCAGGGTATTGAAATGGGTTTTGTCCCAGTGCCGTTGCACTTTGTGAAAGTACACTCTGAGTTAATCAGTGGAATATTCAGAGTGGGGGTACGTCCTAAGTTGCCAGTGAAAGGTGTGACCTTTATAATGGGTAACGATATTGCCGGAGGAAAGGTAGTACCCGTATTGGAAGTATTGGATAAAAGTGACCACTCTCTCTCGAATGAGTTGGCACAGAGTTATCCACATGTGTTCCCCGCTTGTGCTGTCACTCGTGCTCAGGCACTACAAGAGGGTGACGTGATAGATTTGTCGAACACTGTTCTGTTCAAAGAGGATGATCAAGAGGATGGATTGTGTGATACCTCTGAGAAGCTGATCACCTCTGACAAACAGCCCAGGAAAGAATCAAAGTACGTTGAACTTATTGCTGATGCAATACAGTTACCAGTCACTCGTGAGCAGCTGATTGCTAACCAAAAGGTTGACGACAAACTTGTTAAATGTTTTTCTAGTGTTGTCTCGTTAGAAGAGGTGAAGAAGAAGAATGTGGCTTACTTCATTGATGGTAATCTCCTCATGCGTAAATGGAAATCCCATGTTGACGCGGGTGGAGATTGGAATGCTGTTTACCAAATAGTGATTCCTACAGCCTTTCGACAAAATGTGTTATCCCTTGCTCATGATCACCAGTGGTCTGGTCATTTAGGAATTACAAAGACGTATGATCGGATCCTTCGACATTTCTTTTGGCCGGGTTTAAAACAAGATGTGGCTCAGTTCTGTCGGACATGCCACACCTGTCAGATAACAGGAAAACCAAATCAGGTTATTCCTCCCGCTCCTCTGTGTCCTATACCTGTCATAGGTGAACCATTTGAGCATGTGGTGGTTGATTGTGTCGGACCGTTACCGAAGACAAAATCGGGTAACCAGTTTTTGTTAACGATAATGTGTATGGCTACAAGATACCCCGAGGCTATTCCTCTGAGAAGGATTACAGCTCCGATAGTGAGTAAAGCCTTAATAAAATTCTTCACGACATTCGGGTTACCTAAGGTGGTACAAAGCGATCAAGGTACCAATTTCCTATCCAAGCTCTTCAAGCAGGTGTTGAAATCCTTATCAATTACGCACCGTGTGTCAAGCGCCTATCACCCAGAGTCTCAGGGTGCGCTTGAAAGATGGCATCAGACACTGAAGTCTATGCTACGTAAATATTGTTTGGAATCTGAGAAAGATTGGGATGAGGGAGTTCCTCTAGTTTTGTTTGCTGCTCGTGAAACTGTGCAGGAGTCCCTAGGTTTCAGCCCGGCTGAACTAGTGTTTGGTCACACAGTAAGAGGACCAATGAAAGTCCTTAAAGAACAGTTCTTGTCCCAAGAGTTGTGTACCAGAGATGAGAATGTGTTGGACTATGTTAGTCGCTTTCGTGAGCGCCTACACCAAGCTTGTGCTCTCGCAAAGGAAGCTCTGTCTTCCTCACAGAGGAGCATGAAAAGACACTATGATAAAGAGGCTGTTTCTCGTCCACTACAGCCAGGTGACCAAGTACTGGTGTTATTACCTGTTCCAGGATCTTCACTGTCAGCTCGTTTCTCTGGTCCTTATTTAATTGAAAAGAAAATAAGTGAAACTGACTATGTGCTTCAAACTCCTGATAGACAACGCCAATCTCGTGTGTGTCACATTAACATGTTGAAAGCTTACCACACCCGACCCATCACACAGTTAGTTCAAAAACTGAGGAAGGTACTGCTGTCTCCTCTGCTACTACTGCTATGATAGTGGACTGTCAAATTGATGATGTTGATGGCTTGGAGTTGCGCAATACTCAACAGCAGTGTGTTAGATTGCCCAACTCAGAAATGCTGCTGTCTATCCAGTCAGGTCTGGTTCATTTAACGGATGGACAGGCTAATGATATTGTGAGGCTACTACACAGTTTTCCATGTCTCTTTAATGACGTTCCTACTCGCACAAATGTGTTGGAACATGACATTAATGTTGGAAATGCTACACCTATCAAGCAACACCCATATCGTATCAACGCTTCCAAGAGGAAGATAATGAGGGATGAGGTGAGATATTTGTTGGAGAATGACCTGGCTAAGCCAAGTTCAAGCCCTTGGAGTTCTCCTTGCATTCTGGTTCCTAAACCTGATGGTACGTCCAGGTTATGTACGGATTATCGAAAGGTAAATTCTGTCACAATGCCAGATTCGTTCCCGTTACCCAGACTGGACGACTGTATCGACACTATTGGTGCTGCTAAGTATGTAACCAAGTTGGACCTCTTAAAAGGTTACTGGCAGGTTCTGTTAACTTCACGTGCTTCTGAGATTTCTGCCTTTGTGACCCCAGACAACTTCCTTCAGTACTCAGTCATGGCTTTTGGGATGCGAAATGCACCAGCCACTTTCCAACGACTGGTTAACTCCGTATTAGCTGGCGTTCCTAATTGTAGTGCATACCTTGATGACCTAGTGATTTATTCGTCTGAGTGGTCAGATCATGTTGACTCGCTAAGGGTAGTATGTGAACGGTTGGCAGCTGCTTCTCTAACCCTGAACTTAGCAAAGTGCGAGTTTGGGAAGGCTACTGTTACCTATCTCGGTAAAGAGGTTGGCCATGGACAGGTGCGCCCTGTTGATGCCAAGGTCTTGGCTATAACTGCATTCCCTGCACCTACCACTAGACGAGAGCTACGCCGCTTTTTAGGGATGGTTGGCTACTACCGTAGCTTCTGTAAAAATGTATCTGCGGTAGTTGCTCCATTGACTGATTTGCTCAGTCCGGCAAGACCATTTGTGTTGTCCCCTGATTGTAAGAGAGCTTTTGAATCAGCGAAAGCACTCTTATGTAGTACACCTGTACTTGCTGCTCCAGATTTTGAACAACCATTCAAGCTTGAGGTAGATGCTAGTGCCAGAGGTGCTGGTGCTGTTCTACTGCAGCAGGACAAGAGTGGAGTAGATCATCCTGTTTGTTATTTTTCCCGTAAATTTAATAAATGTCAAACAAACTATGCGACAATAGAACAAGAAGCTCTTGCTTTGTTGTTGGCTCTGCAATACTTTGAAGTATACATTGGTTCCAGTGCCCTACCAGTGATTGTGTATACTGACCATAACCCCTTAGTTTTTCTCCACCGAATGTACAACCAGAACCAGCGCCTTATGCGTTGGGCGTTGATTGTACAAAATTATAATTTGGAGATCCGCCACAAAAAGGGTTCAGATAATGTGTTGGCAGATGCTTTGTCTCGTGTGTGAAGATGATTTCTGTATGTTTTGCAAGGTTGTTGCTTTGTTGTGAGTGTTCATTTAAATACTGTAGTCGCAACCCCTGGGGTTGCTCTTTTAAGGGTGGGAGTGTTACGGATACAGGTATCCTGTGTGTGTATCCTGCGTGTGCGTGTTTCTTTTCTCTCATTCTCCCCTCACAGGTGAAAATCATCACTCCCCAATCAGTCAACAATCAACCCATCAATCAGAAGACACACCTCCTCCTGTTTCCTACCCTATCACAGTTCCTTCCCCATGGTTTAAAAACCCCATCATTTGTTTGTTCAAGAGCTCAATCTTTGTAATGCCATGTTGGTAGATAGCTGTTCTTGGTAGATTTCAGGAGAGCTCAATCTTTGTAATGCCATGTTGGTAGATAGCTGTTCTTTGTAGATTTCAGGAGAGCTCAATCTTTGTAATGCCATGTTGGTAGATCTCTGCTCTTGATAGATTTCAGTAGCACAATCTTTGTAAATGCCATGTATGTAGATCTCTCTCTTTGTGTATTAATTAACCTCTTCTTTTGTTTGAGCACCTCCAAATCACTTTCATCTCCTGTGAGTATTGTTTTTGCTTATGGTGTTTGCTGGTGGGAAAAGGGGAAACCAAGACAAGTCGCCCATGGGCATACACTACCCGTAGGTAAACTTTGTTAAAACACACTAGTTAGAACTGGGCGGACCACCCACTGTATTTTTGGTTAGTTAGTTAGCTGTTGTTGAAATAGGCTAGTCTAGCTTAGGGGTGTTTTGAATACTTATTGTTTCTTTCCTTGGGTCCAGCTCAGCCCCTTTTTCCTGCTCCCCCCATTACCGTGTGTTTTACAATAAACCCTGAGTTTGACGGTATAATTTCAGTTGTCCTGGTTATTACGTTCACACTTTTACTTTGTCACAATTATAATTTACATGAGTTATGTTACGGGTCTCACTACCATCCCCCTAGACTGTCGGGCCAAAAGGGATTCGTAACAGTGTCTCTCTGGAAGGCAAGTTTCGGATTTTGTCTACCTTGTTGTCAAGAGACTGGACATTGGCGAGTAGTATGGTAGGGAGTGGTGCGCGATGTGCCCGTCTACGGAGCTTGACCAGAAGACCGCTCTGTCTGCCCCTTCTGCGGCGTCGTTGTTTAGGGTCGCCGGCTGGGATCCGATCCATTGTCCTGGGTGGTGGACCAAACAGAGGATCCGCTTCGGGAAAGTCGTATTCCTGCTCGTAATGTTGGCGTTGCTCTTATATCCAATAGTACTTCCAGACTGTATGTAATAAAACCTAATATTTCCTGGGGTAACAATGTAAGAAATAACACGTAAAAAAAACAATACTGCCTAGTTTCTTAGGAACGTGAAGAGAGGTGGCCATCTCTGTTGGCGCTGGATGTTGACATCTCTGCAGATAGTCTCAAACTCTGCCAGGTTGGATGGGGAGAGTTGCCGCAGAGCTATTTCCAGGTCTCTCCAGACATATTCGATCAGAATCAAGTCCAGGCTCTGGCTGGGCCACTCAAGGACATCCAAAGACTTGTCTCCAAGCCAATCTGGTGTTGTTTTGGCTGTGTGCTTAGGGTCGTTGTTCTGTTGGAAGGTGAACCTTCGCCACAATCTGAGGTCCTGAGCGGAGAAGGCTATCGTCAAGGATCTCACTGGAATTTGGTCTGTTCATCTTTCCCTCGATCCTGACTAGTCTCCCAGTCCCCACAGCATGATACTGCCACCACTACCATGCTTCACCATGCCAGGTTTCCTCCAGGTGTGACGCTTGGCATTCAGGCCGAAGAGTTCCACCTTGGGTTCAAAACAAATTAAAGTTTATTTTCAGTTGCACCGAATACAACAGAGAATCTTGTTTCCCATGGTCAGAGTCTTTAGGTGCCATTTGTCAAACTCCAAGTGGGCTGTCATGTGCCTTTTACTGAGGAGTGGCTTCCGTCTGGCTACTCTACCATAAAGGCTTGATTGGTGGAGTGCTGTAGAGATTGTTGTCCTTCTGGAATATTCTCCCTTCTCCTCTGAGGAACTCTGGAGCTCTATCAGAGTGATTACCGGGTTCTTGGTCATATCCATCTCCCCTGATTGCTCAGTTTGACAGGGTGGCCAGCTCTAGAAAGAGTCTTGGTGGTTCCAAACTTCTTCCATTTAAGAATGATGGAGGCCAATGAGTTCTTGGGGACCTTCAATGCTGCAGAAATGTTTTTGTACTCTTCCTCAGGTTTGTGTCCTATATCAGAGCTCTACAAGGGCAATTCCTTTAACCTCACGGCTTGTTTTTAGCTCTGACATGCACTGTCAACTGTGGGACCTTATATAGACAGGTGTGTGCATTTTCAAATTATGTCAAAACAATTGAATTTACCACAGGTGGACTCCAATCAAGTAGTAGAAACCTCTCAATGATTGCCAAAGTAAACAGGATGCACCTGAGCTCAATTTCGAGTCGCAAAGTGTCTCTTTGTTATTTTTTATATATTTGCTAACATTTCTAAAAACCTGTTTTCTCTTTGTGGTTATGGGGTATTGTGTGTAGATTTTTATTCAATACATTTTAGAATACGGCTGTAACGTAACAAAATGTTGAAAGAGTCAAGTGGTCAGAATACTTTCAGAAGGCAATGTATATGGGTATTTTTGAGGAAATGCTATTTCAATCTCAAGGGTATTTTCTGTTAAGTTCTACAACACAAACACTGCTAATGGTGACACGTGACTCGTCCACTTCCCATAAACCATCCATCACTGCTGCGCCGTACACACTCAAGTTGTACAACTGAGCTACAACGACTTTGGTGAACAATGACACAAGCTTAGTGGACAGTCGACACAGAACAATGGTTGTGTCAATAATTTTGTGCAGAAAAACTTTCTGTTGTTTGTGTCCAAAAATGTACTGTTGTTACAAACATTGTGTCAAGTGTGTTGTACATCAGTTGTACAAACTGAGTTTGTGCAGGTCTGTCCTGCCTACAGAGTCATTGGGGCATCTCTCCACCTCTCTCTCTGGCATCACTCCCCAGTCAGAGTTACAGTACACACCGTAGGGTTACATAAGAGTCCCTCCCTATCAGAGTTACAGTACATAGTGTGACATAAATGTCAATGGTATGTTATGTAAAGCAACTCAACCCAAATGAACATATTATGATCAGGACAGTGTGCAGGCCAGGCAGGGGTTCTGAGAACCATGACTACGTCCCACATGGCCTTTTAGTACCTACATAGTGCACTACTATAGACCAGGACCCTATAGAACCCTATTCCCTACATAGTGCACCACTATAGACCAGGACCCTATAGAACCCTATTCCCTATATAGTGCACTACTGTAGACCAGGACCCTATAGAACCCTATTCCCTATATAGTGCACTACTATAGACCAGGACCCTATAGAACACTATTCCCTATATAGTGCACTACTATAGACCAGGACCCTATAGAACCCTATTCCCTACATAGTGCACTACTATAGACCAGGACCCTATAGAACCCTATTCCCTATATAGTACACTACTATAGACCAGGACCCTATAGAACACTATTCCCTATATAGTGCACTACTATAGACCAGGACCCTATAGAACCCTATTCCCTACATAGTGCACTACTATAGACCAGGACCCTATAGAACCCTATTCCCTACATAGTGCACTACTTTTGATCAGGGCTCAAAGGACCACACAGACAAATTCACTAAACAAAAACCCAGAAACACTGAATGTAAAGAGCACTGCAGTCGATCGCATATTGGAAGATCATTAAGACACAACATCAACATGTAAAATCAACATTAGTTGAAAAATACATATATTAAATTAAGTAAATATTGTTACCAAAATGATAGAACCCAACTGTTATCAAATAAAACTTTTGAAAAGGAACTTAAGTTACTTCCAATTAATAAATCAATCAAATGTATTTATGAACCCCTTTTATACATCAGCAGATGTCACAAAGTTCTTATACAGAAACCCAACCTAAAACTCCAAAACAGCAAGCAATGCAGATGTAGAAGCATGATGTCTAGGAAAAACTCAGTAAATCACATAAGACAGGATAATTACACTAGAAAGGACAGACTGATCCTAGCCTCCAGCACATAGACTATTGCAGCACAGATACTGGAGGCTGAGACAGAGGGGGGGGGTCGGGAATACTGTGGCCCTGTCCGACGATACCCCCGGATGGAGACAACCATGCAGGATATATCCCGATCCATTTTTTCCAACGCAAAGCCCCCACACCACTCAACAAACCAACTTACTACACTGAGACAAGGCTGAGTATATTCCACGAAGATCTCCTCCACTGCACGAGCGCGAGGGGGTGCAAAACCGGACAGGAAGATCACGCCAGTGACTCAACCCACTCAAGTCGAGTCTGGCACGACGTGATGCACCCCTCCTAGGGATGGCATGGGAGAGTACTAGTAAGCCAGTGACTCAGTACGCAAAATAGGGTGAGAGGCAGATAATCCCAGTGGAGAGAGGGGAGCCAGCCAGGCAGAGACAGCAAGGGTGGCACTTCACTCTAGTGACTTGCTGTTCACCCCTGGGCCAGACTGCTCTCAATCATAGGACCTACTGAAGAGATTACTCTACTGAAGAGGTTACTCTTCAGTAAAGACATAAAGGACTCTCACATGTGTCTCTCACATGAATAGGCAGAACATTCCATAAAAATGGAGCTCTACAGGAGAAAGCCCTGCCTCCAGCTGTTTGCTTAGAAATTCTAGGGACAATAAGGAGGCCTGCGTCTTGTGACCGTAGCGTACGTGTAGGAATGTACAGCAGGACTAAATCAGAGAGATAGGTAGGAGCAAGCCCATGTAATGCTTTGAAATCAGCCCTAGCCTTAACAATAAGCCTTAAGTTAAAACCTTAACTCGTCCTCTCAGGAAAATTCACTCTAGAAGCTAGAATATGCATATAATTAGTAGATTTGGATAGAAAACACTCTAAAGTTTCCAAAACTGTTAAAACAATGTATGTGAGTATAACCTGAGAAAAATCCAACCAGGTTCTGGGAAATCTGAGGTTGGTAGTTTTTCAAGTGATTGCCTATCCAATATACAGTGTAAATGGGGTCAGATTGCACTTCCGAAGAATTCCACTAGATGTCAACAGTCTTTAGAACGTTGTTTCAGGCTTCTACTGTGAAAGGGGAGCGAATAAGAGCTGTTTTAACCAGGGGTCTGGCAGAAAGCCTTTAGTTTAGACATGCGTGTGGCCTTGAGCACGATCTCCATTCCCTTTCGTTTCTAATGACAAAGGAATTGTCCGGTTGGAATATTATTGAAGATTTATGATAAAAACATCCTAAAGATTGATTATATTTGTACCTGTTTCCTCCTGCATCTTCACAAGGTCCTTTGCTGTTGTTCTGGGATTGATTTGCACTTTTCGAACCAAAGTACGTTCATCTCTAGGAGACAGAACGCTTCTCCTTCCTGAGCGGTTTGACGGCTGCGTGGTCCCATGGTGTTTATACTTGCGTACCATTGTTTGTACAGATGAACATGGTACCTTCAACCGTTTGGAAATTGCGCCCAAGGATGAACCAGACTTGTGGAGGTCTACAAGTTTTTTTCTGAGGTCTTGTCTGATTCTTTTGATTTTCCCATGATGTCAAGCAAAGAGGCACTGAGTTTGAAGGTCGGCCTTGAAATACATCCACAGGTACACCTCCAATTGACTCAAATCATGTCAATTAGCCTATCAGAAGCTTCTAAAGCCATGACATAATTTTCTGGAATTTTCCAAGCTGTTTAAAGGCACAGTCAACTTAGTGTATGTAAACTTCTGACTTCAACTGTATGTTGTGACATTCTTAGATATTACATGTGAGATATTACTGCACAGAGATCGAAACACAGGAATTTCTCTACACTCGCAATAACGTCTGCTCAACACGTGTATGTAACCAATAAAATGATATTTCATTTTGTTTTTTTGTCCTGCTGAAAGGGGAATTTGTCTCCCAGCTTCCAGGTTCTCCTCTAGGATGTTGCCTGTGCCATAAATGCCTAAACTTTGATAATGATGTGCTGATATTTACCAGTTTCTTTATTTACTATAATAGCCAATGTCCCATAATGACTCACCTGACAGGGAGTCAAACAAATCAAAAATGTTCTGGCTCACGTTAGATACATGTTTACTATTCAATGTATCATTCAAGTTGTGAACTACAGGTTTCATGTTGTAACACAACCTAAGAAGACAGAAAACAACATTTAAATGTTACTGTACGTGGTTCCAGGATGACAGCCAGTGAGGCAGCACAGAACAGCAGAAAGAAATGTTTCATTTCTGAAGATGGAAGTGTTCAGTCACCTGATACTGTTAGTTGTTGAACTAGGTACTGTAGCTGGTTACTGGATTCAGAGTGAAAGACCACAGCTTCTAATACCAGTAGAGAGCGCTTCTCCTTCACCCCACTGAGTGTAGGGTGAAGTTTCACTTAGGTACAGATCTAGGATCAGCTTCCCCTCCCACAATCATAACCTTAACTATCAGTGAGGGAAAAACTGACCCAAGATCAGCACCTACTATATAAGCAACTTCCCACTACCGGCCCCTAGAGAGGAGGGAGGGGTGTCACACACCTTGTAATATACTGTGGACCTATTGACCTGATAATCCATAAGAACAACTGTTATTCTTTAGTCACTATGTTTTTTTGTTCAGTAATACTTAGATGAACACTTGCAGAAAAATACTTTACATACATGGCTCAAATGTTGTTGATCTCTGAATCTATAGCTTTATATTGTTTCATCTTATTTAATACAGAAATGTCGTGGGAAGGAATTGGATTTCTCTGTTGGGGAGATGCACATAAATACAGGCTAAATTTGTGTTAAAAAGTTGTCTTTACTTGCAAGACACACAATGAATCATCATGAATCACACCTATCCTGTTGGTGTTACTGCTGCCAGTGTGGGTTGAGCCAGAAAATAGCAGTTGCTCAACAGGAAACACAGACACAAGAAAACATTTCACATGTTAATCTGTCCGTCCGTCTACCTATCTATCATATTCATTGGAGCACCATCTCAACACCATGTCTCTCCTTTTAAGATTTGGATTGCTGACCTGCATAGCATCATCAGGTAGGCTTTTGTGTTTCTCTCAGGTTCTGTTGTCTGAGCCTCATAAAGAGCAGCAATACAATGGTAAATAAAGACATATTGATGGGGAAATATTGGACTACTTCTGATTCATCCATATTGTAATTATTATTATCTGAGAGGAATTCTGGCATTTTTATGAAATGAAGAACACATTTAAGTGTATTGGTTAAAAAGATACTGGATGTCATATTAGAATATATCTAAAACTGAAGTTAAATCGAAGGCACCATTATTTGACAATTAGGACTGTTTCTTTAAAGACTACAGTCACAGTTCTGAAGCTTCTGTGCATCTTCAGGATTCTTTACTTAGTACACGGTCTCTCCTCTACTCGTACATAACAGGCTACTCAGGAGAATGGAACTCGTATTCTCTACTTTGTACACGGTCTCTCCTCTACTCGTACAGAACAGGCTACTCAGGAGAATGGAACTCGTATTCTCTACTTTGTATACGGTCTCTCCTCTACTCGTACAGAACAGGCTACTCAGGAGAATGGAACTCGTATTCTCTACTTTGTACACGGTCTCTCCTCTACTCGTACAGAACAGGCTACTCAGGAGAATGGAACTCGTATTCTCTACTTTGTATACGGTCTCTCCTCTACTCGTACAGAACAGGCTACTCAGGAGAATGGAACTCGTATTCTCTACTTTGTACACGGTCTCTCCTCTACTCGTAAAGAACAGGCTACTCAGGAGAATGGTGCTTGTTTAATAAAGTCAGATCAAAGCTGAATCAATGTCTGCTAGATCACATCATGATAGTTTTCTACACAACCAAACATAATAACATAGTAGAACGTTACTTGAGGACAGAAACATCACCTCATTTCTGAGGATATTTTAGGATTGTGTGAATATTTGCATTTCTCTCTTATGTGGCCAAAACTCAAGAGCGCGAGTCACTAGGAAAATATGTGCTTTGATTGAAACTAAACACAGCAGTGATGTTAAAAGTACCCAATTGTCATACTTGAGTAAAGTAAAGATACCCTTAATAGAAAATGACTCAAGCAAAAGTGAAAGTCACCCAGTAAAATACTACTTGACTAAAAGTCTAAAAGTGTTTGGTTTGAAATATACTTAAGTATCAAAAGTAAAAGTAAAAGTATAACTAATTTCACCTAAATTATATTAAGCAAACCAGACGGCATTATTTTCGTGTTTTATTATTTAAGGATAGCCAGGGGCTGCACTTGTGTTTAGTGAGTCCTCCAGATTAGAGGCAGTAGGGATGACCAGGGATGTTCTCTGTTTAGGGAGTCCTCCAGATTAGAGGCAGTAGGGATGACCAGGGATGTTCTCTGTTTAGTGAGTCCTCCAGATTAGAGGCAGTAGGGATGACCAGGGATGTTCTCTGTTTAGTGAGTCCTCCAGATTAGAGGCAGTAGGGATGACCAGGGATGTTCTCTGTTTAGTGAGTCCTCCAGATTAGAGGCAGTAGGGATGACCAGGGATGTTCTCTGTTTAGTGAGTCCTCCAGATTAGAGGCAGTAGGGATGACCAGGGATGTTCTCTGTTTAGTGAGTCCTCCAGATTAGAGGCAGTAGGGACGACCAGGGATGTTCTCTGTTTAGTGAGTCCTCCAGATTAGAGACAGTAGGGATGACCAGGGATGTTCTCTGTTTAGTGAGTCCTCCAGATTAGAGGCAATAGGGATGACCAGGGATTTTCTCTTGATGAATGTGTGAATGGGACCATTTCCTGTCCTGCTAAGCATTCAAAATATAACGAGTACTTTTGGGTGTCAGAGAAAATGTAAGAAATGTATCTAGATCATCCTGAGTTATATAGTGTTGATTCAAAGTAGCCTACAGACATTCATTCAGCTTTGATCAAACTTTATTAAAGATGAATGATTCTCCAGAGTAGCCTGTTCTCCTCTAGTATAATGTGATTCAGGGCCATGTGTTTTGTGACATGACTGGATTTGAACCTTTATTTAAAGCTTTTTCATCAAACTCTCCTCCTTTATTTTTATGTCAGATCTAGCACCATCCTCAGACAATTACTTTCATTTTTGGTGAAATTATCATCTTGCTATGTCACATGATTGTGCAAAACATAGGGCCCTAATCAATACTTATGGAATTATGAATTCCATCCTCATTATGCCATCCTCATCATCCTCATCACATTCTTTGTTCTGTGTGTTTATTTCATAGAGTCCAGCTCTGTGTTTGTGCTGAAGGGACAGGATGTTCGTCTGGATGTCCAGGAAAATGTTCAACTGAAAGAGTTAGAGTTTTTTAAGTGGACCATCGGATCACGCAACATTCTAAGATGCACTGACACATTGTCAGTGAGAGTGGCTCCTGAGTACAAAAACAGGGTTGAGTTTTATAAGGGAAACTTCTCTCTGCTACTGAAGAACATACAGGAAGGAGACAGTGGACCGTATACTGCAGTAGTGAGTGGTGACAAAGACAAGACTATTATTGTACACCAGTTAGTTCTCCAAGGTATGTTTGACAGTTTTTTATAATTTATTATAACGTGACACAGTTACAGTATCAATCAATAGAGCTAAACATGGTGTTCAGGTTAGATGCATATTCATTAGTACTCTAGCTCCTGCACTCAGGTTAATATATAAACAATAATGGGGTTTTATTTGTTTTCAGAGAGAATTGAGCCTCCAGTCCTGACAGTGGACTCTAACTCCACCGTCAATGTCACCTGTAACGTGACTGTGGCCTGCAGAGGTCAGAACACCTCTGTCACCTCCAGCTGTAACAGCAGCACCTGTTCTCAGGTGGGAGGAGAGAGTAGAGGGGCTGAGACCTCCACTGTCCCCCTGCTCTCTGTCTATGTGGCAGGGGGTTCCATCATTTGTAACCACAGCAACCAAGTCAGCTGGGCCAACGACACCAAGGACATAGTGGAACTCTGTCCAATGAAATCTGGTAAGACACACACACACACACACACACGCACACACACACACACACACGCATACACATACACACTGCACACAAATAGACATCTTAAATACTGTATGTCTGATGTACACTGAGTGTACAAAACATTAAGAACTATTCTAACTATATATATGAATTAACATACCTGTGTGTCCTCACAATACATTAAGAACACCTCCATATATTGAGTTTCACCCCAACTTTTACACTCAGAACAGCAGAAATTCATCCAGGAATGGACTCTACAAGGTGTCGAATGCGTTCCACAGGGATGCTGGCCCATGTAGGCTCCAATGCTTCCCACAGTTGTGTCAAGTTGTGTGGATGTCCAAGCTCAACAATAAATTGTTCAGTTTGAAAAACCAAGCAGTATTGCAGTTCTTGACAAAAAACAGTGTGCCTGGCACCTACTAGCATCCCCAGACACAGAGGAGGAAGTGCACAGAGGAGGAAGTGCACACAGGAGGAAGTGTCTAATCTGTGAGAGGAACTGTAACATATTGTCTGTTTGTTGTGAACCAGTGTCTCCCCCTGCTGGTAGCATGTCTATGTGCATGCTGAAGATCATCCTGATGTCTGTGGGGCTGGTCATCATGATCTCTGCTGTCATCACTGTCCACATCAGGCACAGATTCCACTATGGATAGAATCATGTGTATTGCATTTTTAGACAACGTGATTCCTGCTCTGTGTCACTGTAAGATTAGGTCATAAAAGTACTTTTTACATTTGTCAGTTGCTAAATAAGTTATCAAAACGTAATATAACATAACATGGCGTTACATAATATAACATAACATGACATAGCATAGCATACAGTATCACATGACATAGCATAGCATACAGTATCACATGACATAGCATAGCATACAGTATCACATGACATAGCATAGCATACAGTATCACATGACATAGCATAGCATACAGTATCACATGACATAGCATAGCATACAGTATCACATGACATAGCATAGCATACAGTATCACATGACATAGCATAGCATACAGTATCACATGACATAGCATAGCATACAGTATCACATGACATAGCATAGCATACAGTATCACATGACATAGCATACAGTATCACATGACATAGCATAGCATACAGTATCACATGTTTATGGGCCATTTATTTCTTCTTAATACCCAGTATGATGAAAACAGTTCAAATTTGATTTGTCACATGCTTGGTAAACAACAGGTGTAGACTAACAGTGAAATCTTTACTGACGGGTCATTTTCAACAATGCAGTGAAAGATAAAGGTACAAAACTAAAAATAGAAATCGTAAGCTTTAAATATCGGAACAGAATGACAATGCACATCTCACTGTTAATATCCTCACTAGGATGAGGTTTTGACGTTCGTCCACTCTTGTTTATTTTCACCCCTCCTGTCCAAATCATCCGAAAGTATCTCAAAATTGATTGTGTAACTCAAATAAGTTACTTATTGATGATTTGGACATGATTTGGAAAATGTTAATATAGGTACCATTAACTTGCATTGATTTCCCCTGGGGGCTTTTTGCCCCAAACAATGACTTTCCATTTTTACAATTTATTAAAAACTGATTAAAAATGTTCCCTCTAACCAAATGCTATACTGATATACCAGTGTGTACCTGTGTGTACAACACATTAAGAACACCTGCCTTGTCCATGACATAGACTGACCAGGTGAATCCAGGTAAAAGATATGATCCCTTATCGATGTCACGTGTTAAATTCGTCTAGAAGAAGGAGAGGAAACAGGTTAATGAATGATTTTGTATGTGTTCTGTTCAGAGTGTGAATGGACAAGAGATTGATTATGTTACTTACTTACTTGTTATTCGTGTCAGATATTTCCATTTTGGGATAGTTGTTCTCTGAATTGCTAGAACCAGTTGCTCACGCTGCTATAGTGGCTACAAACGTCTCACGTGTTACTGGAATGTGAATGTGTTATCACATGATGCTGCCTCCGAATCCCATCCCAAATCGCAGTAATAGAATATTGAAAATAGTGAAAATTCACTTTGTCTGAAGATGACAGAGAATTAGTGTAGAGGTCTATGACTCTACTGTGATATATCATCTTATTCCATTATCATGTGAATGCTACAGGCCCATATCCCCAGTTCGTTTAGCCAAGGTAGCAAGCCTTGCTTCATCACTCAGAATAATGTAAGATGCACGTGTCTAGGTTTATTGTTATGCTATTATTAAGAGGTAATGGACAAGGTGATTGTGATGAACCTTTACAGTTAGACATTTCACTAAATAATAATTCAAGGAATATTACTTAGAAATGTGAGGAATACGGTTCTTATCAATTAAAAAATAATCAGATTTATTACAGTTACACAATAAGAATGTAGTTAGCGAATGGTACATACCAGAAATATTTACATTAAAAATAATACAACATATCCCGAGTCTTAACAGCATAGAAAATGTACCACCTAAAAAAGTACATCAGGAGATCGGTTAACCAAAGACTCCATGATCAACATTTAAACCCAGCTTTTATTCTTCCCAGAGCGCCCAATCCCAGTATCTCCCATTGTCTAATTAACATGACTTTGAATGACCCAAAACATAGGAACTAAAGGCATAAACTTCACACACGTTCTCTAATCTAATCCCTACACCCACTGTATGATAAGACTGTGTTGTTACTCTCTGAACTATCCGTCATCGGATAGTTGGAAACTGTAAACACTTATCCCCCTCACTAGCTTTAAGCACCAGCTGTCAGAGCAGCTCACAGATTACTGCACCTGTACATAGCCCATCTATAATTTAGCCCAAACAACTACCTCTCCCCCTACTGTATTTATTTATTTTCCTCCCCCATTATTTCTATCTCTACTTTGCACATTCTTCCACTGCAAATCTACCATTCCAGTGTTTATTTATTTTTATTTTTTTATGTTTTACTTGCTATATTGTATTTACTTCGCCACCATGGCAATTTAAAAAAAAAAAAATGTGCCTTTACCTCCCTTATCTCACCTCATTTGCTCACATTGTATATAGACTAATTTTTCTAATGTATTATTGACTGTATGTTTGTTTTACTCCATTTGTAACTCTGTGTTGTTGTACGTGTCAAACTGCTTTTCTTTATCTTGGCCAGGTCACAGTTGTAAATGAGAACTTGTTCTCAACTTGCCTACCTGGTTAAATAAAGGTGAAATAAATAAAATAAAATAAAAAATCAGACAAACAGAATAACACAGTGTCTCTATAACAATGAATCCATAGCACTTAAAGTATAATGAAATAAATCAACATACAAGGCTCTTTATGAACTAGTGAAACAATCCTAACATGACAAATTAATTCACACAATCACATTCAATTCAAATCAAACTTTATTTGTCATACGCGCCGAATACAACAAGTGTAGACTTTACTGTGAAATGCTTACGAGCCCTTAACCAACAGTTCAGTTCAAGAAGAAGAAAATATTTACCAGGTAGACTAAAATAAAAAGTAATGATAAAAAGTAACACAATAAGAATAACAATAATGAGGCTCTATACAGGGGGCACCGGTACCGAGTCAGTGTGCAGGGGTACAGGCTAGTTGAGGTAATCAGTACATGTAGGTGGAGGTGAAGTGACTATGCATAGGTAACAAACAACAGTGAGTTTAGTCATTTAGTCGACTCTAGTTTCATCAGTCTTCACATCTCTTTCGGTGACAGTTACCCCATGACGTCCGTGAGAACGTCTCCTCCTGGAGATTGACACGTCGAAGGTGTGACTCCTATGAGATGGAAATATACAGCCATCCACCCGGACAATGCCATATTGAATCAACATGCCAGGCTGGCGTC
This sequence comes from Oncorhynchus clarkii lewisi, assembly GCF_045791955.1. Taxonomy (NCBI): domain Eukaryota; kingdom Metazoa; phylum Chordata; class Actinopteri; order Salmoniformes; family Salmonidae; genus Oncorhynchus; species Oncorhynchus clarkii. The sequence continues at coordinate 40,240,462 of NC_092174.1, forward strand.
AGCAAGTCACTAGACACATCTTCATCACTGGCCTTCACCTTTGTTCTCTCTCTCTATTTCTCCAATACAACCTACTGGAAAAGTGTTACATACTAAGGTAGGTGCCTGTGGAAGTAGGTAGGAAGCAGGCAGCTAGCTGCCTTTTGATTGGTTAAGAGTACACCAACATTAGTTTCCATTCATACAAAGTGTCAAAACGATTGCCCAGCACTGGGAGCGAACTCGTGATGCTCGGATCTGAAGTAAGCCGTGAGAATACTTGATGGTATGAGGTAAGTTGGTTTGCAGAGCCTTCTTCAAACCATAGCCCCCTAGGTAAGGTACTGCATTGTATAGCCTAGAAACACAGTTTCATCAACGAGGGCCGCCACACATGGTTTGCCGAAGTGACAAAGCTCAGAAAGCACACTGACCTCCGTCACATATACTTACACATGTCCCCACTGGCTCTCTTTGTAGTGATCTGTCTTCTTTTCTTAGATAGTGTATCAGTCATTCAGCCTTATAGCCGGAGGCCCCAGTCCCATTCTTCCTAGTCTAAACCGGCACCTCTCTTGGAGACCACGACCAACAGGTGGGGCTCTTGTTCAGTAGACATGGAATCGACCCATGGTTATATGTTAACACACCCCCTCTGGCTCTTCTTACTGACCAGGTTGCTGGTGTTTCACATGATGGTTCCATCACTCTTGGTAACCACCATGACCAGCTGGGGCTTGTGGAGAACCACCTGTGTTGTACGAACGAGGACCAGAATGGAAATACCTTGTTAGACTGTCTTGTGTTTTTAATGCTTAATTATTTATAGTGTAATGATAATATACTCTGAGTATTTCCAATCGTTCCGTCTTGAGCAGAACCCTTGTCATTTTTGTTCCAGTGTTCTGACCAGCATGATAAAATTCTGAACCGGTTCAACATTTTTTAACTGTTCATATAGTTCCTTTGCGTTAATTCCTTACCTCTTGAAATCAACATAGTTCTTACATTTATCTCATTAATTTACTCCACCAATAAGCATGGATAAAGTAGCTTGCTATGGAATGGGTAAGCTAGATGTTTACGTGTACGATAGAAGGAGATGTGCAGACGCAAGATGCAAATGAAAATCCACAGGGGGGAGAGAGTGATGGGTGGACCTGGAAGTGGATTGTCTTAAAGTGCTGAGCATCATGATGTGATGTGGGTTGGAAAAGGCTAATAATATCATCATAACTTCAATAAATTGCAGAATTATACACTGAGTGTACAAAACATTGAAGAACACATTAAGAATGTGCTTTTTCCATGACAGACTGAGGAGGTGAATCCAGGTGAAAGCTATGATTCCTTATTGGTGTCACTTGTTAAATACACTTCAATAATATGATATCCAGACCATCACCCGAAGGACGTCCAGCACACTTGACACAACTGTGGGAAGCATTGGAGTCAACATGGTCCAGCATCCCTGTGGAATTATTTTGAGTCCATGCACTGACGAATTGAGGTCATTCTGAGGGCAAAAGGGGGTTTCAACTCAATATTAGGAAGGTGTCCTTCATGTTTTGTACACTGAGTGTATACCAGACAAAATGAATCATCTTTGGGGAATGAAAAGGAACATTATTAACCAGTTCTCAAGATTTGAAAATAATGGTTCTGTTCCGGAACCCAAGAGATTACTTTCATTCTCGGTTCTGTTTCTCTTCCTCTTTTGTAATATTTTTATTTTTCGGTTTTTCGTTTCTGTTCCCTGAACCGGTTACAACCCCTGCTATAGACTCACCATGAACAACACCATCACACTGAGTAATCTTGATTCTTTCTAAAATGAAATGGATTTAATATTCTAATGTTTCAAATTCGTATTTTATTTTATTAAGTGCTGTATCATAATAAGGTGTGTCTGTCTACTTTCACCTTTTAATGTACAGTGAAATGCCTTTCTTGCAAACTCAACAATGCAATAATCAATAACAATGTATTACTAGAAAAAAACACACGAGAAATAAGAATAAGAAATACACAATAAAGTAAGTAAGTAAACATACTATATACAGGAAATGTTTAAAAAGTCAGTTCCAATACCATATTTACATGTGCAGGGAAACTGGAGTAATGGAGGTAGATATGTATTGGAATAAGGAGACTAGGCAACAGGATATAAGAAAAACAGAGCAGCAGCAGCTTGCATGTGAATGGGTGTGTAGTCAGTATCTAATCAAATCAAATGTATTTCTAAAGCCCTTTTTACATCAGCAGATGTCACAAAGTGCTATACAGAAACTCAGCCTAAAACCCCAAACAGCAAAGCAATGCAGATGGCTAGGAAGCACGTGGCTACGAAAAAATCACAAGATGGGTAGGAACCTTTGAAGAAACCTAGAGAGTAACCAGGCTCTGAGGGGTGGCCAGTCCTCCTCTGGCTGTGCTGGGTGGAGATTTTCAGGGTACATGACCATTAAGGCCAGATCATTCTTCAAGATGTTCAAAGTTTCATAGATGACTAGCACTGTCAAACAATAATCACAGTGGTTTACAGGGTGCAAAAAGTCAGCACCTTCGAATGTCAGTTGGCTTTAAATTGTCAAGTATTCAGAGATCGAGACAGTAGGTGAGAGTGAGTGAGTGAGTGAGTGAGTGAGTGAGTGAGTGAGTGAGTGAGTGAGAGAGTGAGAGAGAGTGAGTGAGTGAGAGAGAGAGAGAGAGAGAGTCGAAAACAGCAGGTCTGGGAAAAGGTAGCACGTCTGGTGAAGAAGTCAGGGTTCCATAGCCGCAGGCAGAACAGCAGAAAGGATCAGCAGCTCGACCAGGTGGACTGGGGATGGGGACAGCCAGGAGTCATCAGGCCAGGTAGTCCTGAGGCATGGTCCTAGGGCTCAGGTTCGGGTGAAGAGATGAGTCTTCAGTAAAGACTTAATGGTCGAGACAGAGTTTGCATCTCTCACATCCATAGGCAGACCATTCCATAAAAATAGCGTAAGTGTAGGTATATACGACAGGACCAAATCGGAGAGATACAGTGCATTCAGAAAGTATTCAGACTCCTTGACTTTTTCCACATTTTGATCGGTTACAGCCTTATTCTAAAATTGATAAAAAAATAATCAATCTATACACAAAACCCTGTAATGACAAAGAAAAACGTGTTTTTAGAAATAATTTTTTTTTAATTGAAATATCACATTTACATAAGTATTCAGACCATTTACTCAGTAATTTGTTGAAGCACCTTTGGCAGCAACTACAGCCTCAAGTCTTCTTGGGTATGACACTACACGCTTGACACATCTGTATTTTGTTGGTCACATACACATGGTTAGCAGATGTTAATGCGAGTAGCGAAATACTTGTGCTTCTAGTTCCAACAGTGCAGTAATATCTAACAAGTAATCTAACCTAACAATTTCACAACAACTACCAACAACTACCTTATACCTTATAAGTGTAAAGGAATGAATAAGAATATGTACATAAAAATATATGAATGAGCCGAACGGCATAGGGAAGATGCAGTAGATGGTATAGAGTACAGTATATACAGAGGTGTACATATGAGATAAATAATGTAGGGAATGTAAACATTATATAAAGTGGCATTGTTTAAAGTTGCTAGTGATACATTTATTACATGCATTTTTTCATTATTAAAGTGGCTAGAGATGAGTCAGTATGTTGGCAGCAGCCACTCAATGTTAGTGATGGCTGTTTAGCAGTCTGATGGCCTTGAGATAGAAGCTGTTTTTAAGTCTCTCTGTCCCAGCTTTGATGCACCTGTACTGACCTTGCCTTCTGGATGATAGCGGGGTGAACAGGCAGTGGCTCGGGTGGTTGTTGTCCTTGACAATATTTTTGTCCTTACTGTGACATCGGGTGGTGTTGATGTCCTGGAGGGCAGGTAGTTTGCCCCCCGGTGATGCGTTGTAGAGACCTCACTACCCTCTGGAGAGCCTTACGAATGTGGGTGGAGCAGTTGCCGTACCAGGTGGTGATACAGCCCGACAGGATGCTCTCGATTGTGCATCTGTAAAAGTTTGTGAGTGTTTTTGGTGACGAGCCAAATTTCTTCAGCCTCCTGAGGTTGAAGAGGCGCTGCTGCACCTTCTTCACCACACTGTCTGTGTGGGTGGACAATTTCAGTTTGTTCATGATGTGTACGCAGAGGAACTTAAAACTTTCCACCTTCTCTACTACTGTCCCGTCGATGTGGATAGGGGGTTGCTCCCTCTGCTGTTTCCTGAAGTCCACAATCATCTCCTTTGTTTTGTTGAGATTGAGTGGGAGGTTGTTTTCCTGACACCACCCTCTGAGTGCCCTCACCTCCTCCCTGTAGGCCGTCTCGTCGTTGTTGGTAATCAATCCTACCACTGTAGTGTCATCTGCAAACTTGATGATTGAGTTGGACTCGTGCATGGCCACACAGTCATGGGTGAACAGGGAGTACAGGAGAGGGCTGAAAACGCACCCTTATGGGGCCCAAGTGTTGAGGATCAGCGAGATGTTGTTACCTACCCTCACCACCTGGGGGTGGCCAGTCAGGAAGTCCAGGACCCAGTTGCAAAGGGCGGGTCGTGACCCAGGGTCTCGAGCTTAATGACGAGTTTGGAGGGTACTATGGTGTTAAATGCTGAGCTGTTGTTGATGAACAGCATTCTCACATAGATATTATTTTTGTCCAAATGGGTTAGGGCAGTGTGCAGTGTGATTGCGATTGCGTTGTCTGTGGACATATCGGGGCGGTAAGCAAATTGGAGTGGGTCTAGGGTGTCAGGTAGGGTGGAGGTGATATGGTCCTTGACTAGTCTCTCAAAGCACTTCATGATGACGGAGGTGAGTGCTACGGGGCGATAGTCATTTAGCTCAGATACCTTCGCTTTCTTGGGAACTGGAACAATGGTGGCCCTCTTGAAGCATGTAAGAACAGCCGACTGGGATGAGGTTTGATTGAATATGTCCGTAAACACACCAGCCAGCTGGTCTGCGCATGCTCTGATGACGTGGCTGGGGATGCCTTCTGGGCCGGCAGCCTTGCAAGGGTTAACACGTTTAAATGTTTTACTCACGTTGGCTGCAGTGAAGGAATGCCCACAGGTTTTGGTAGGGAGCCGTGTCAGTGGCCCTGTGTTGTCCTCAAAGCGAGCAAAGAAGTTGTTTAGTTTGTCTGGAGGCAAGACATCGTTGTCCGCGCCGGGGCTGGTTTTCCTTTTGTAGTCCGTGATTGACTGTAGACCCTTTCACATACCTCTCGTGTCTGAGCCGTTGAATTGCGTCTCTACACTAACACTTAGCTTGTTTAATTGCCTTGCGGAGGGAATAGCTACACAGTTTGTATTCGGTCATGTTTCCGGGTCATTTTGCCCTGATTAAAAGCTGTGGTTCGCGCTTTCAGTTTTGCGCGAATGCTGCCATCAATCCATGGTTTCTGGTTGGGGAATGTTTTAATAGACGCTGTGGGTACAACATCAACGATGCACTTGCTAATAAACTCGCTCACCAAATCAATGTTATTGTCCGACGCTATTCGGGACATATCCCAGTCCACGTTATCAAAGCAATCTTGAAGCGTCCGATTGGTCGGACCAGCGTTGAACAGACCTGAGCACAGGCGCATCCTGTTTTAGTTTCTGTCTATAGGCTGGGAGTAACAAAATGGAGTCGTGGTCAGATTTTCTGAAAGGAGGGAGGGGAGGGCTTTATATGCATTGCGGAAGTTAGAATAACAATGATCTAGGGTTTTGCCAGCCAGGGTTGCGCATTCTATATGCCGATAAAATTATTGGAGCCTTGTTTTCAGATTAGCCTTGTTAAAATCCTCAGCTACAATAAATGCAGCCTCAGGATATGTGGTTTCCAGTTTACATAGAGTCAAATGAAGTTCTTTCAGGGCCGTCGATGTGTCTGATTGGGGCGGGATATACACGACTGTGAGTATGACTGAAGAGAATTCTCTTGGTAGATAATGTGGCATTTGATTGTAAAGAATTCTAGGTCAGGTGAACAAAAGGACTTGAGTTCCTGTATGTTTTTATGATCACACCACGTCTCGTTAATCATAAGGTATACACCCCCGCCCTTCTTCTTACCAGAGAGATGTTTGTGTCTCTCTGGAAGGCAAGTTTCGGATTTTGTCTACCTTGTTGTCAAGAGACTGGACATTGGCGAGTAGTATGGTAGGGAGCGGTGCGCGATGTGCCCGTCTACGGAGCTTGACCAGAAGACCGCTCTGTCTGCCCCTTCTGCGGCGTCGTTGTTTAGGGTCGCCGGCTGGGATCCGATCCATTGTCCTGGGTGGTGGACCAAACAGAGGATCCGCTTCGGGAAAGTCGTATTCCTGCTCGTAATGTTGGCGTTGCTCTTATATCCAATAGTACTTCCAGACTGTATGTAATAAAACCTAGTATTTCCTGGGGTAACAATGTAAGAAATAACACGTAAAAAAAACCAATACTGCCTAGTTTCCTAGGAACGTGAAGAGAGGTGGCCATCTCTGTCGGCGCATGATGTTGACATCTCTGCAGATAGTCTCAAACTCTGCCAGGTTGGATGGGGAGAGTTGCCGCAGAGCTATTTCCAGGTCTCTCCAGACATATTCGATCAGAATCAAGTCCAGGCTCTGGCTGGGCCACTCAAGGACATCCAAAGACTTGTCTCCAAGCCAATCTGGTGTTGTTTTGGCTGTGTGCTTAGGGTCGTTGTTCTGTTGGAAGGTGAACCTTCGCCACAATCTGAGGTCCTGAGCGGAGAAGGTTATCGTCAAGGATCTCACTGTAATTTGGTCTGTTCATCTTTCCCTCGATCCTGACTAGTCTCCCAGTCCCCACAGCATGATGCTGCCACCACCACCATGCTTCACCATGCCAGGTTTCCTCCAGGTGTGACGCTTGGCATTCAGGCCAAAGAGTTCCACCTTGGGTTCAGAACAAATTAAAGTTTATTTTCAGTTGCACTGAATACAACAGAGAATCTTGTTTCCCATGGTCAGAGTCTTTAACCTTTCTGATCTCCCCATCCCGGATCCGGGATCGTGAATACAGACTCAAGCTCATTACCATAACGCAACGTTAACTATTCATGAAAATCGCAAATGAAATGAAATAAATATGCTAGCTCTCAAGCTTAGCCTTTTGTTAACAACACTGTCATCTCAGATTTTCAAAATATGCTTCTCAACCATTGCAAAACAAGCATTTGTGTAACAGTATTGATGGCTAACGTAGCATTTAGCATTAGCATTCAGCTGGCAACATTTACACAAAAAAACAGAAAAGCATTCAAATAAAATAATTTACCTTTGAAGAACTTCAGATGTTTTCAATGAGGAGACTCTCAGATAGCAAATGTTCAGTTTTTCCTGAAAGATTATTTGTTTAGGACAAATCGCTCCGTTTTCTGCGTCACGTTTAGCTATGAAAAAACCCCTGTATCCAGGATTGTGTAAATCTATCAGCAAGCTCATTAGCATAACACAACATTAACTATTCATGAAAATCGCAAATGAAATGAAATAAATATGCCATCTCTCAAGCTTAGCCTTTTGTAAACAACACTGTCATCTCAGATTTTCAAAATATGCTTCTCAACCATAGGAAAACAATAATTTGTGTAAAAGTAGCTAGCTAGCGTTAGCATTTAGCGTTAGCATTTAGCGTTAGCATTTAGCGTTAGCATTAGCGTTAGCATCCAGCACGCAACATTTCAACAAAAACATAAAAGCCTTCAAATAAAATCATTTACCTTTGAAGAACTTCTGATGTTTTCAATGAGGATACTCTCAGTTAGATAGCAGATGCTCAGTTTTTCCAAAAATATTCTTTGTGTATTAGAAATAGCTCCGTTTTATACATCACATTTGGCTACCAAAAAAAATCCGAAAATTCAGTCCTCAAAACGCGAACTTTTTTCCAAAATAACTCCATAATATCGACTGAAAACATGGCAAACGTTGTTTAGAATCAATCATCAAGGTGTTTTTCACATATCTCTTCATTGATACATCGTTCTTGGACACATGGTTTCTCCCCTATATCAAATGGAAAAGTACGAGCAGCTGGCAATTGCGCACCGAATTCCACGCAGGACACCAGGCGGACACTTGGAAAATGTAGTCTCTTATGGTCAATCTTCCAATGATATGCCTACAAATACGTCACAATGCTGCCGACATCTTGGGGGAACGGCAGAAGGTCTAAGCTTATTCCTGTCGCATTCACAGCCATATAAGGAGACATTAGAAAACAGAGCTTCAGAAATTCTGCTAATTCCTGGTTGATGCATCATCTTGGTTTCGCCTGTAGAATGAGTTCTGGGGCACTTACAGACAAAATCTTTGCAGATTCAGAAACTGAATCAGAGTGTTTTCTTTCCAAAACTGTCAATAATATGCATAGTCGAGCATCTTTTCGTGACAAAATATTGCGCTTAAAACGGGAACGTTTTTTATCCAATAATGAAATAGCGCCCCCATAGACTCAGTTACTGCCAATTAATAAATTAATCAAATGTATTTATGAAGCCCTTTTATACATCAGCAGATGTCACAAAGTTCTTATACAGAAGCCCAACCTAAAACTTCAAAACAGCAAGCAATGCAGATGTAGAAGCATGTACTCTTCCCCAGCATGATGTCTAGGAAAAACTCCCTAAAAAGGCATGAACCTAGGAAGAGAGAGAGAGCGAGTCGAAAACAGCAGTTCCGGGACAAGGTAGCACTTCTGGTGAAGAGGTCAGGGATCCATAGCCTCAGACAGAACAGCAGAAACTGGATCAGCAGCACGACCAGGTGGACTGGTGACGTGGACAACCAGGAGTCTTCAGGCCAGGTAGGCCTGAGGCGAGGTCATAGGGCTCAGGTACTCCGGGAGGAGAGAGAGAGAGAGAGAGAGATGGGAAAATTGGGGGAGCATACTATACACAGTAAATCACATAAGACAGGATAATTACACTAGAAAGGACAGACTGATCCTAGCCTCCAGCACATAGACTATTGCAGCACAGATACTGGAGGCTGAGACAGAGGGGGGAGGGGGGGGGAATACTGTGGCCCTGTCCGACGATACCCCCGGACGGAGACTTTCCAAAACTGTCAACTTTCAAAAACTGTCAAGAATATGCATAGTCGAGCATCTTTTCGTGACAAAATATCGCGCTTAAAACGGGAACGTTTTTTATCCAAAAATGAAATAGCGCCCCTAGAGATCTAACAGGTTAAGTGCCATTTGTCAAACTCCAAGTGGGCTGTCATGTGCCTTTTACTGAGGATTGGCTTCCGTCTGGCTACTCTACCATAAAGGCTTGATTGGTGGAGTGCTGTAGAGATTGTTGTCCTTTTGGAATATTCTCCCATCTCCTCTGAGGAACTCTGGAGCTCTATCAGAGTGATTACCGGGTTCTTGGTCACCTCTCTGACCAATACCCATCTCCCCTGATTGCTCAGTTTGACAGGGTGGCCAGCTCTAGAAAGAGTCTTGGTGGTTCCAAACTTCTTCCATTTAAGAATGATGGAGGCCAATGAGTTCTTGGGGACCTTCAATGCTGCAGAAATGTTTTTGTACTCTTCCCCAGGTTTGTGTCTCTACACAATCCTATATCAGAGCTCTACAAGGGCAATTCCTTTAACCTCACTGCTTGTTTTTAGCTCTGACATGCACTGTCAACTGTGGGACCTTACATAGACAGGTGTGTGCTTTTTCAAATCATGTCAAAACAATTGAATTTACCACAGGTGGACTCCAATCAAGTAGTAGAAACCTCTCAATGATTACCAAAGGAAACAGGATGCACCTGAGCTCAATTTAGAGTCTCATAGCAAAGTGTCTCTTTGTTATTTTTTTATATTTGCTAACATTTCTAAAAACCTGTTTTCTCTTTGTGATTATGGGGTATTGTGTGTAGATTTTTATTCAATACATTTTAGAATAAGGCTGTAACGTAACAAAATGTTGAAAGAGTCAAGTGGTCAGAACACTTTCAGAAGGCAATGTACATGGGTATTTTTGAGGAAATGCTTTTTCAATCTCAAGGGTATTTTCTGTTAAGTTCTACAACACAAACACTGCTAATGGTGACACGTGACTCGTCCACTTCCCATAAACCATCCATCACTGCTGCTCCGTACACACTCAAGTTGTACAACTGAGCTACAACGACTTTGATGAACAATGACACAAGCTTAGTGGAAAGTCGACACAGAACAATGGTTGTGTCAATAATTTTGTGCAGAAAAACTTTGTTGTTTGTGTCCAAAAATGTACTTTTGTTACAAACATTGTGTCAAGTGTGTTGTACATCAGTTGTACAAACTGAGTTTGTGCAGGTCTGTCCTGCCTGCAGAGTCATTGGGGCATCTCTCCACCTCTCTATCTGGCATCACTCCCCCGTCAGAGTTACAGTACACACCGTAGGGTTATATAAGTGTCCCTCCCTATCAGAGTTACAGTACATAGTGTGACATAAATGTCAATGGTATGTTATGTAAAGCAACTCAACCCAAATGAACATATTATGATCAGGACGGTGTGCAGGCCAGGCAGGGGTTCTGAGAACCATGACTACGTCCCACATGGCCTTTTAGTACCTACATAGTGCACTACTATAGACCAGGACCCTATAGAACCCTATTCCCTACATAGTGCACTACTATAGACCAGGACCCTATAGAACCCTATTCCCTATATAGTGCACTACTATAGACCAGGACCCTATAGAACCCTATATAGTGCACTACTATAGACCAGGACCCTATAGAACCCTATATAGTGCACTACTATAGACCAGGACCCTATAGAACCCTATTCCCTACATAGTGCACTACTATAGACCAGGACCCTATAGAACCCTATTCCCTATATAGTGCACTACTATAGACCAGGACCCTATAGAAACCTATTCCCTACATAGTGCACTACTATAGACCAGGACACTATAGAACCCTATATAGTGCACTACTATAGACCAGGACCCTATAGAACCCTATTCCCTACATAGTGCACTACTATAGACCAGGACCCTATAGAACCCTATTCCCTATATAGTGCACTACTTTTGATCAGGGCTCAAAGGACCACACAGACAAATTCACTAAACAAAAACCCAGAAACACTGAATGTAAAGAGCACTGCAGTCGATCGCATATTGGAAGATCATTAAGACACAACATCAACATGTAAAATCAACATTAGTTGAAAAATACATATATTAAATTAAGTAAATATTGTTACCAAAATGATAGAACCCAACTGTTATCAAATAAAACTTTTGAAAAGGAACTTAAGTTACTTCCAATTAATAAATCAATCAAATGAATTTATGAACCCCTTTTATACATCAGCAGATGTCACAAAGTTCTTATACAGAAACCCAACCTAAAACTCCAAAACAGCAAGCAATGCAGATGTAGAAGCATGATGTCTAGGAAAAACTCCCTAAAAAGGCATGAACCTAGGAAGAGAGAGAGAGAGCGAGTCGAAAACAGCAGGTCCGGGACAAGGTAGCACGTCTGGTGAAGAGGTCAGGGATCCATAGCCTCAGACAGAACAGCAGAAACTGGATCAGCAGCACGACCAGGTGGACTGGTGACGTGGACAGGCAGGAGTCTTCAGGCCAGGTAGTCCTGAGGCGAGGTCATAGGGCTCAAGTACTCCGGGAGGAGAGAGAGAGAGAGATGGGAAAATTGGGGGAGCATACTATACACAGTAAATCACATAAGACAGGATAATTACACTAGAAAGGACAGACTGATCCTAGCCTCCAGCACATAGACTATTGCAGCACAGATACTGGAGGCTGAGACAGGGTGGGGTCGGGGAATACTGTGGCCCTGTCCGACGATACCCCCGGATGGAGACAACCATGCAGGATATATCCCGATCCATTTTTTCCAAAGCAAAGCCCCCACACCACTCAACAGACCAACTCACTACACTGAGACAAGGCTGAGTATATTCCACGAAGATCTCCTCCACTGCACGAGCACGAGGGGGTGCAAAACCGGAAAGGAAGATCACGTCAGTGACTCAACCCACTCAAGTCGAGAATAGAGGGGGAAAAAGTCTGGCACGACGTGATGCACCCCTCCTAGGGACGGCATGGGAGAGTACTAGTAAGCCAGTGACTCAGCCCGTATAATAGGGTGAGAGGCAGAGAATCCCAGTGGAGAGAGGGGAGCCGGCCAGGCAGAGAATCCCAGTGGAGAGAGGGGAGCCGGCCAGGTAGAGAATCCCAGTGGAGAGAGGGGAGCCGGCCAGGCAGAGACAGCAAGGGTGGCACTTCGCTCTAGTGACTTGCCGTTCACCTTCTCACCCCTGGGCCAGACTGCACTCAATCATAGGACCTACTGAAGAGATTACTCTACTGAAGAGGTTACTCTACTGAAGAGGTTACTCTTCAGTAAAGACATAAAGGACTAGACCGAGTCTGCGTCTCTCACATGAATAGGCAGAACATTCCACAAAAATGGAGCTCTACAGGAGAAAGCCCTGCCTCCAGCTGTTTGCTTAGAAATTCTAGGGACAATAAGGAGGCCTGCGTCTTGTGACCGTAGCGTGCGTGTAGGAATGTACAGCAGGACTAAATCAGAGAGATAGGTAGGAGCAAGCCCATGTAATGCTTTGTCGATTAGCAGTAAAAACCTTGAAATCAGCCCTAGCCTTAACAATAAGCCTTAAGTTAAAACCTTAACTCGTCCTCTCAGGAAAATTCACTCCAGAAGCTAGAATATGCATATAATTAGTAGATTTGGATATAAAACACTCTAAAGTTTCCAAAACTGTTAAAACAATGTATGTGAGTATAACCTGAGAAAGATCCAACCAGGTACTGGGAAATCTGAGGTTGGTAGTTTTTCAAGTGATTGCCTATCCAATATACAGTGTAAATGGGGTCAGATTGCACTTCCGAAGAATTCCACTAGATGTCAACAGTCTTTAGAACATTGTTTCAGGCTTCTACTGTGAAGGGGGAGCGAATAAGAGCTGTTTTAACCAGGGGTCTGGCAGAAAGCCTTTAGTTTAGACATGCGTGTGGCCTTGAGCACAATCTCCATTCCCTTTCGTTTCTAATGACAAAGGAATTGTCCGGTTGGAATATTATTGAAGATTTATTATAAAAACATCCTAAAGATTGATTATATTTGTACCTGTTTCCTCCAGCATCTTCACAAGGTCCTTTGCTGTTGTTCTGGGATTGATTTGCACTTTTCGAACCAAAGTACGTTCATCTCTAGGAGACAGAACGCTTCTCCTTCCTGAGCGGTTTGACGGCTGCGTGGTCCCATGGTGTTTATACTTGCGTACTATTGTTTGTACAGATGAACATGGTACCTTCAGGCGTTTGGAAATTGCTCCCAAGGATGAACCAGACTTGTGGAGGTCTACAATTTTTTTTATGAGGTCTTGGCTGATTTCTTTTGATTTTCCCATGATGTCAAGCAAAGAGGCACTGAGTTTGAAGGTAGGCCTTGAAATACATCCACAGGTACACCTCCAATTGACTCAAATAATGTCAATTAGCCTATCAGAAGCTTCTAAAGCCATGACATAATTTTCTGGAATTTTCCAAGCTGTTTAAAGGCACAGTCAACTTAGTGTATGTAAACTTCTGACCCACTGGAATTGTGATACAGTGAATTATAAGTGAAATAATCTGTCTGTAAACAATTGTTGGCAGAATTACTTGTGTCATGCACAAAGTCGATGTCTTATCCGACTTGTCAAAACTATAGTTTGTTAACAAGGATTTTGTGGAGTGGTTGAAAAACTAGTTTTAATGACTCCAACCTAAGTGTATGTAAACTTCTGACTTCAACTGTATGTTGTGACATTCTTAGATATTACATGTGAGATATTACTGCACAGAGATCGAAACACAGGAATTTCTCTACACTCGCAATAACGTTACCAGTTTCTTTATTTACTATAATAGCCAATGTCCCATAATGACTCACCTGACAGGGAGTCAAACCAATCAAAAATGTTCTGGCTCACGTTAGATACATGTTTACTATTCAATGTATCTTTCAAGTTGTGAACTACAGGTTTCATGTTGTGACACAACCTAAGAAGACAGAAAACAACATTTAAATGTTATTGTACGTGGTTCCAGGATGACAGCCAGTGAGGCAGAACAGAACAGCAGAAATAAATGTTTCATTTCTGAAGATGGAAGTGTTCAGTCACCTGATACTGTTAGTTGTTGAACTAGGTACTGGAGCTGGTTACTGGATTCAGAGTGAAAGACCACAGCTTCTAATACCAGTACAGAGCGCTTCTCCTTCACCCCACTGAGTGTAGGGTGAAGTTTCACTTAGGTACAGATCTAGGATCAGCTTCCCCTCCCACAATCATAACCTTAACTATTAGTGAGGGAAAAACTGACCCAAGATCAGCACCTACTATATAAGCAACTTCCCCCTACCGGCCCCTAGAGAGGAGGGAGGGGTGTCACACACCTTGTAATATACTGTGGACCTTTTGACCCGATAATCCATAAGAACAACTGTTATTCTTTAGTCACTATGTTTTTTTGTTCAGTAATACTTAGATGAACACTTGCAGAAAAAGCCTAAACATACACGGCTCAAATGTTGTTGATCTCTGAATCTATAGCTTTATATTGTTTCATCTTATTTACAGTTTCTCAGTCGCTTTGGTGCATTTTTCACTTCATATGTGCAAAATAATAAGTGCATTTTTCACATCATCCCTAACATGTGCAAAATAATAAGTGCATTTTTCACATCATCCCTAACATGTGCAAAATAATAAGTACATTTCTCAGAACAATTTGTACAAACTGCAATATACAATAGATATGTTTCTAAAGCTAGTCAGTCACTAAAAATCCTTAGTACATCTCTCAAAAGTAAATATTCATGCCAATGATCATGTCAGTGTCATCAGAATGATAAGTCATTGAGTCATTGTTCACGAACAAGGTCGTCAAAATGTTTAGGCATGTTGTCAATGTAACTGTGTACTTTGACAGTATTACCTGATGTAAACTTAGGCTACAGTTCGGATGACAGTTACTGTATTGAAAATGCACAAGGCTGCACTTCTATGGCATATATCAATTTCAACAGTACTATTTACATATTACTGTATGCGGGTTATTGATTGAAAGAGACTGGACAACCCAAGGGGCACAAAGGAAAAATAAATAAATTAGAAAGAAACACAGGAAACCACCCCTAAGGCACAACTTTGCCCGCAGCACTGTTGTGCTGTCTCTACACATCCAGACGTTCCTGTCTGTCGGCCCACATATTCTCATCCACATCACACCGGATATTTTCCCTTCCAATGCAACGTGGAAATAATCTTTTGGAATGCCTTATCCATCCTCTGCAGGCGTCTACTGTGACGTCCTCACATGCTGCATCCATTGCAGCCAGCAGGGTCATCTGTGTGTGTGGCTGACGATCGTACACCTTCCACCTCCATGCTGAAAATAAGTCCTCAATTGGGTTAAGGAATGGTGAATAAGGTGGGAGGAATTCTATAAGCATCCTCGGGTGGGTCACAAACCTTTGCCTTATGATGTTTGATCGATGGAAACTCACATTATCACAAATGACCACATACTTTGGCAAATCCTCTCTAAACAGACCCCTCTCATCATCAGGGATGCGAGCCCTGTAGAGAGTCTCTAAAAAGTTGAGTAGATGCTGGGTGTTGTATGGCCCTATAAGGGGGATGTGGGTTAGGACACCATGCTCCGAAATAGCAGCACACATGGTGATATTTCCTCCCCGTTGGCCTGGCAAATCCACAGTAGCTCTGTGACCGATGATATTCCGACCCCGCCTTCTGCATTTGGTCAGGTTGAAGCCAGCCTCATCCACCTATACAAAGTTGTGAGAGGGTTCTCTTGATTCCAACTCCATTATACGCTATATACCAGAACACACAGTTGAATTTGTTTTGGTAAGGAAGAGTGACATAAAATGTACATATATTGCATGTTCCTTCCACAGCAATGGACATGTGTGCAGTTAAAATGCTTACTGTACTATGTATCACTATAAAATGTTGCTGTAAAGTAGTTACATAGATATATGTTTTACCTGTACATACTGGTACTGTAGCTCCTTAACTCTGTCCTCATTCCTTTGGAATGGTACACGGTACAGCTGTTTCATACTCATCTGGTTTCTATGCAGCACCCTGTCGATGGTTGAGATGCTAACCGTATGGATGTTTTCAAAGACATTGTTGTCTTCTATAATGGTCCTTTGTATTTCCCTGAGACTCATGGCATTGTTTGCTCGGACCATGGTGCAAATAGCCTCCTCCTGTTGAGGTGTGAAAAGGCGTCCTCTGCCACCGGTTTGAGGTAATCTTGCAGTCCTATGTGGGAAAAATGTAGTGATGCATCACACACTTTCACATAGACAAAAACTATGTGAACACACATTTTACTGTAAAACAGGCAGGTGGGTGCATGTAAGGTGCAGTATGTATCTGTATAGAGTATATCTCTGTATGCTGTGAAATACAAGTGGACTACTGTAATATGAAGCATTGTAGGAAGTATACAGTATACTGCTTATATGCAGTAACAGTGCACTGTACATTGGTGGACATACCTGTTCTCTCTTCGAAACGTTTTAACTATTGAGGACACGGTTGATCTCCCAATATTCAGCTGCACCCTTCGACCCGCCTCAGCCATTGTAAGGCCATGATTGACAACATGGTCTACAATAGTGGCCCTTATGTCATCAGATATGCGCCTATGTCCTCTTCTGCCTCTTCCTCTGTTTTGCCTTCCACCACGCATCCTTGTTCCTCTTCTTCCTCCTCTTGGCTGTTGACCCTGTTCGTTTCCTGGTCCATCCATTATTGGAAAATTGCAACTCTGTGTTGTGGTCTGTCTATATATGCATGCCAATTGATTCTTCATGAGATGCACCTTTGAGCAATTTAGACAACTGGTTGATTGTTGGTTGAACTAACACTTTACATTCCTTCATGATTGAGGGTCAATTTCACCTGCACGATTCATCAATTCAGGTTTTTGTACAAAAGGTCTAATAGAAATGTGTAAAACTATGCTTGACAGTTTATGACAAATAGTTCAACAATTTTGCATGTAAAGGCTTATGCAAGGAACTAATGCCTAGATGTTTTGAGGGGTAAGACTATTCAACAGAGAACCATCTACTATATTTTGATCAACTAGACATGAGCAATTGATAATGTGGAAAAAGCTGACACTTGTACATTATCAATTGCAATTTGTTCAAAGGAATAAGAAATTGCTTTAATGATGTGCACAAGTGACTAGATTATTTGGAGATTGTACAAGTAGTATCAAGAATTGCACTTTTGATCTAAGCGACTGAGAAAAACTGTAATACAGAAATGTACTGTAAATTAATTGAATTTCTCTGTTGGGGAGATGATCATAAACACAGGCTCAATTTTAGTTAAAAGTTCATTAAGCATCATGAACCACACCTATCCTGCTGGTGTTATTGCTGTCAGTGTGGGTTGAGCCAGAAAATAGCAGTTGCTTAACAGGAAACAGACGCAAGCAAACATTTCACATGTTATTCTGTCTGTCCGTCCGTCTACCTATCTATCATATTCATTGGAGCACCATCTCAACACCATGTCTCTCCTTTTAGGGGTTGGATTGCTGACCTGCATAGCATCATCAGGTAGGCTTTTGTGTTTCTCTCAGGTTCTGTTGTCTGAGCCTCATAAAGAGCAGCAATACAATGGTAAATAAAGACATACTGATGGAAAAATATTGGACTGCTTCTGATTCATCCATATTGTAATTACTATTATCTGAGAGGAATTCTGGCATTTTTATGAAATGACAGAATATATCTAAAACTGAAGTTAAAGCCAAGGCACCATTTTTTGACAATTAAGACTGTTTCTTTAAAGACTACAGCCACAGTTCCGAAGCTTCTGTGCATCTGCAGGATTCTTTACTTTGTACACGGTCTCTGCTCTACTCGTACATAACAGGCTACTCAGGAGAATGGAACTCGTATTCTCTACTTTGTACACGGTCTCTCCTCTACTCGTACAGAACAGGCTACTCAGGATAATTTTTATAAAATCAGATCAAAGCTGAATCAATGTCTGCAAGATCACATAATGATAGTATTCTACACAACCAAACATATTAACATATGTGAACGGATCAGCTTGTCCGACACACAGACGGGAGGCGCAAAATTAAGAGACCAGAGACAGGGGTTGTGATTCCGTATCCTTTGTATTGTTTACTAAACGGGTATTCTTTCGCCCGACAAAATAACTCCAGTACAGGGTAACGTCCGAAGCCCAAACACCAGCGTAACAAAACAAATAAACATAAACTAAGACATTGACCAAAAGGCCGTGGCCAAAAAGGGAAAGCAAAACAACAAACGGGCTACTCCTGTCTTTAGAATATTTAAAATATGTGCTTTGATTGCAACGATACACAGGAAGGATATGCTACAGTTCAACAACACCATCTGCTCTAAAATGTGCTCACTGTACATAATTCAAAACAACACTGCAGGTTATTAACTCAAGAAGATATAAATTAAGATATATATGCATTTCTAGATCTTATTGATTTGTACAATGTTGATTCAAAGTAGCCTACAGACATATCTATATCTTCCTGAGTTATACAATGTTGATTCAAAGTAGTCTACAGACATATCTAGATCTTCCTGAGTTATATAGTGTTGATTCAAAGTAGTCTACAGACATATCTAGATCTTCCTGAGTTATACAGTGTTGATTCAAAGTAGTCTACAGACATATCTAGATCATCCTGAGTTATACAGTGTTGATTCAAAGTAGTCTACAGACATATCTAGATCATCCTGAGTTATACAGTGTTGATTCAAAGTAGTCTACAGACATATCTAGATCATCCTGAGTTATACAGTGTTGATTCAAAGTAGTCTACAGACATATCTAGATCATCCTGAGTTATATAGTGTTGAGTCAAAGTAGTCTACAGACATATCTAGATCTTCCTGAGTTATATAGTGTTGATTCACAGTAGTCTACAGACATATCTAGATCATCCTGAGTTATATAGTGTTGATTCAAAGTAGTCTACAGACATATCTAGATCTTCCTGAGTTATACAGTGTTGATTCAAAGTAGTCTACAGACATATCTAGATCATCCTGAGTTATACAGTGTTGATTCAAAGTAGTCTACAGACATATCTAGATCATCCTGAGTTATATAGTGTTGATTCAAAGTAGTCTACAGACATATCTAGATCTTCCTGAGTTATACAGTGTTGATTCAAAGTAGTCTACAGACATATCTAGATCATCCTGAGTTATACAGTGTTGATTCAAAGTAGTCTACAGACATATCTAGATCATCCTGAGTTATATAGTGTTGATTCAAAGTAGTCTACAGACATATCTAGATCATCCTGAGTTATACAGTGTTGATTCAAAGTAGTCTACAGACATTCATTCATTCATTCAGCTTTGATCTAACTTTATTAAAGAAGAATGATTCTCTAGAGTAGCCTGTTCTCCTCTAGTATAATGTGATTTGGGGCCATGTGTTTTGTGACATGACCTGGATTTTAACCTTTTAATTAAAGCTTTTTCATCAAACTGTCCCTTTTTATTTTTATGTCAGATCTAGCACCATCCTCAGATAGTTGCTTTCATTTTCTGTGTAATTATCATTTCTGTATAAGGCTTTAAATACAGGATAAAAGCTTGCTATGTCACTTGATTGTGTAAAACACAGGACCCTAATTAATACTTGTGGAATTATGGATTCCTCTTCTTCATTTCCTCTTCATCACATGAAGTATTCTCTGTGTTTATTTCAGAGCCCAGTGCTGAGACCTCTGTGTTTGTGCTGAAAGGGCAGGATGTTCGCCTGAATGTCCAGACAAATGTTCAACTGAAAGATGTTGATGTGCTATTCTGGAAGTTTAACACATCAGTCAATGTTGTAAAGTACCCCCCAAAAGTTACCTTTGTAAGGTACCGAGGTAGGGCTGAATGTAGTGAGGAAGACTTCTCTCTGCTACTGAAGAACCTCCAGGAAGAAGACAGTGGACTTTATGATGCAGTAGTGTCTGGTTTCAATGACAGAAATGTTGCTACATACGTGTTGGTAGTTCAAGGTAGATTTAACCTCGTTATTTGTTGTTCTTCTTGCTGTTGTTTGGTAGCACTTTACTTGACCAAACATTTTCTACTGGCATACAACTCTATTTATCCCTGTTTGTCTATTTGTTTTCAGAGAGAGTTGAGCCACCAGTTCTGACAGTGGACTCTGTCTCCTCCATCAATGCCATCTGTAAGGTGACTGTGACCTGCAGAGGTCAGAACACCTCTGTCACCTCCAGCTGTAACAGCAGCACCTGCTCTCAGGTGGGAGGAGATAGTAGAGGGGCTGAGACCTCCACTGTCCCCCTGCTCTCTGTGTATGTGGCAGGGAGTTTCATCATCTGTAACCACAGCAACCACGTCAGCTGGGCCAACGACACAAAGGAGATAGTGAAACTCTGTCCAATGAAATCTGGTAAGACACACACACACACACACACACACACACACACACACACTGCACATCTCCAATATTGTATGTTAGTTATACACTGAGTGCACAAAACATTAAGAACACCTTCCTAAAATTTAGTTGCACCCCCACTTTTCCCCCTCAGAAAAGCCTCAGTTAATTTGGGCATGGACTCTACAAGGTGGCCCATATTGACTCCAATGCTTTCCACAGTTGTGTTAAGTTGGCTGGATGTCCTTTGGTTGGTTGACCATTCTAGATGCACACGGGAAACTGTTGAGCGTGAAACACCCAGCAGCGTTGCAGTTCTTGACACAACCCGGTGGGATTGCCTGGTACCTACTACCATACTACTACCATACCACTACCATACTACTACCATACTACTACCATACTACTACCATACTACTACCATACTACTACCATACTATTACCATACTACTACCATACTACTACCATACTACTACCATACTACTACCGTACTATTACCATACTACTACCATACTACTACCATACTACTACCATACTATTACCATACTACTACCATACTACTACCATACTACTACCATACTACTACCACACTACTACCGTACCCCGTTCCAAGGCACTTCAATGTTCTGTCTTGCCCATTCACCCTCAGAATGGCACATCTCAATTGTCTCAAGCCTTAAAAATCCTTATTTAACCTGTCTCCTCCCCTTCATCTACACTGATTGAAGTGGATTTAACAAGTGACATCAATAAGGGATCGTAGCTTTCACCTGGATTCACCTGGTCAGTCTATGTCACGGAAAGAGCAGGTGTTCTTAATGTTTTGTACATTCTGTGTATTATTAATGGAAGAACTGTAACCTTGTCCCCAGACTAATCTCACACAGGAGGAAGTGTAATCTGTGAGAGGAACTGTAACATATTGTCTGTTTGTTGTGAACCAGTGTCTCCCCCTGCTGGTAGCATGTCTGCGTGCATGCTGAAGATCATCCTGGTGTCTGTGGGGCTGGTCATCATGATCTCTGCTGTCATCACTGTCCACATCAGGCACAGATTCCACTATGGATAGAATCATGTGTATTGTATTTTTTGTACCTCAGACAAAGTGATTCATTTCTGTGATGATTTTAATCAGCATTTTATCTCTGCTGTTTTCCTATTTGGAAGAAATGTTGGTCGTACTGGTCTTGACTGCTCTTCCCACATAAAGCCTCCAGTTCCCTAGATGGATGATCGATCAGTCAACCTACTTTTGTTGACAAATTTGACACCTTTTGGAAGCAGACAGTGCTCTATAAGGAGGATGGGATCCACCCTAATCACTTCTGTGTCTGGATCCTGTCTCAACACTACAAGGCAGCGCTGATGCATTGACTGATCAAATCAAGCTCCTCAAAGGTATTTACTGCCATTAAATAGCATTGCTATCATTCTGCCACAACTTTTCATGTTGATAGGGGCATTGTAAATAGTAATTTTGTGCCTGTTAATTTAATTTCCATTGATAGCTCTGTTGTTAGCTCCACCTATGCTATTAATAGTTTTACATTTATCAAGCTATCGTTTTGCTACATGTGCTCATAAGCATAGTGTTATTGTTAGTTTTTCTATTGTACTCATTTATCTGAATTCTTATATTAGCTCAAGAACCAGGAAGCCCATTGTGGCTAGCTCATCCAGTTCTATTGACTCTTGTGTCACCATGGATACTCCTGCTGTTTTCAAATCTCGCATAAGGCTTGGACTGTTACATTAAAATGTGCCTGATGTCTAAACTGGACGTTCTGGGTGTATGACACTAGTCCAGATGTTTTGTTTATCTCAACATGCAACAATTTCATAGATTTTACTGAGTTACAGTTCTTATAGGGAAATAAGTCAATTGAAATAAATTAATTAGATATTAATCTATGGATTTCACATGACTGGGAATACAGACATGCATCTGTTGGTCACAGATACCTTAAAATAAACGATTTGGGCGTGGATCAGAAAACCAGTCAGTATCTGGTGTGACCACCATTTGCCTTATACAGCGCGACACATCTCCTTCGCATAGAGTTGAACAGACTGTTGATTGTGGTCTGTAAAAATGTTGACCCACTCCTCTTCAATGGCTGTGAAAAGTTGCTGGATATTGGTGGGAGCTGGAACACGCTGTTGTACATGTTGATCCAGAGCATCCCACACATGCTCAAAGGGTGCAATGTCTGAGTATGCAGGCCGTGGAAGAACTGGGACATTTTCAGCTTCCAGGAATTGTGTACAGATCCTTGCGACATGGGGCCCTGCATTATCATGCTGAAACATGAGTTGATGGCGGAGGATGGATGGATGGCACGGCGATGGGCCTCAGGACCTCAGGACGGTCAACGAACACAATTGCATTTGATTGATTTGAATGCTCATGACAAGGTCCTGAGGCCCATCGTCGTGCCATCCATCCATCCTCCGCCATCACCTCATGTTTCAGCATGATAATGCACGGCCCCATGTCGCAAGGATCTGTACACAATTCCTGGAAGCTGAAAATGTCCCATTATGTCTGCCCATACCATAACCGCACCGCCACCATGGGTCACTCTGTTCACAATATTGACAGCACTTACCCACATGACGCCAGACACGAGTTCTGCGGTTGTGAGACCAGTTGGACGTACTGCCAAATTCTCTAAAACTACATTGTAGTTTACGGTAGAAATTAACATTACATTCTCTGGCAACAGCTCTGGTGGATGTTCCTGCAGTCAGCATGCCAATTGCAAATTTGGGACATCTGCTGTGGCATTGTGTTGTGTGACAAAACTGCACATTTTAGAGTGGCCTTTTATTGTCCCCAGCACAAGTTGCACCTGTGTAATGATCATGCTGTTTAATCATCTTCTTGATATGCCACACCTGTCAGGTGGATGGATTATCTTGGCAAAGGAGAAATGCTCACTACCAGGGATGTAAACAAATTTGTGACCGACTGCCTTGATTTACTTGACGTCAACAGTGAAGAAGTGACTCCAGGATAGTGGCCTTCTAGGCAGAGTTGCAATGAAAAAGCCATATCTCAGACTGACCAATAAAATAAAAGGATGGGCAAAAGACCACAGTCACTGGACAGAGGAACTCTGCCTAGAAGGCCAGCATCCCGGAGACGCCTCTTCACTGTTGACGTTGAGACTGGTGTTTTGCTGGTACTATTTAATGAAGCTGCCAGTTGAAGACTTGTGAGGCGTCTGTTTCTCAAACTAGACGCTCCAATGTACCTGTCCTCTTGCTCAGTTGTGCACCCGGGCCTCCCACTCCACTTTCCATTCTGGTTAGTGCCAGATGCGCTGTTCTGTGAAGAGAGTAGTACACAGCGTTGTACGAGATTGTACGAGATTTCTCAGAACAAGAATAGACTGACGAGTTTAAGAAGAAAGGTCTTGGTTTCTGGTTATTTTGTGCCTGTAATCAAACCCACATATGATGATGCTCCATATACTCAACTAGTCTAAAGAAGGACAGTTTTATTCCTTCTTTAATCAGGTCAACAGTTTTCATCTGTGCATAATTGCAAAAGGGTTTTCTAATGATCAATTTGCTCATCCAAGTTTATAATTTTAAAGGCTAACAAAACGTGCCATTTGGACACAGGAGTGATGGTTGCTGATACTGGGCCTATGTACACCTTTGTAGATATTCCATTAAAAAAATCATAATTTTCCAGTTACAATAGTCATTTACAACATTAACAATGTCTACACTGTATTTCTTACCAATTTGATGTTATTTTAAATGGACCAAAAATGTGCTTTTCTTTCAAAAACAAGGACATTTCTAAGTGATCCCAAACTTTTAAACGGTAGTGTACATTTTTGTACATTTGAATGTTGCAGCAATAGGACCTAGGCCTAGCGTTTGAGTGAGCGGGACGGAACATCATTTTGAAACAAGCCCTGATCCCAATGAATAGACTGCCCCCACATGGAGAAAAAGATAACTGCTCATTTTCAGCCACTCACAAGGCTCATTTGAATTTCCTTTTTTTTTTTGCATCCGCAAAATTATCTGCGACAAAAGAGTGAACAAGTTAAGATCTGACATCTGTAGGCCCATCTGACTTGTTC
Organism: Oncorhynchus clarkii lewisi; assembly: GCF_045791955.1. NCBI lineage: Eukaryota > Metazoa > Chordata > Actinopteri > Salmoniformes > Salmonidae > Oncorhynchus > Oncorhynchus clarkii. Next base: position 40,265,057 of record NC_092174.1, read on the forward strand.
GCTGTTGTCACAGATGATGCAACCCCCTGCCACATAGACAGAGAGCAGGGGGACAGTGGAGGTCTCAGCCCCTCTACTCTCTCCTCCCACCTGAGAGCAGGTGCTGCTGTTACAGCTGGAGGTGACAGAGTTGTTCTGACCTCTGCAGGTCACAGTCACCATACAAATGCCATTGATGGGACTGGTGACTCAACTCTCTCTCTGAAAACGAATAGAAACCCGTTATTGTTTGTTTATTAACCTTAGATACCATAACAAGCTGGTGTACCAATGAATCTGAGGTACTAGTGGAAAGTATTTTACCTATACACTATGTTTAGCTCTATTGATTGATGTTTATACAAAAACATAATAGAATAACATCTCAGTTTAGCTTGTATCAACAAAAACATATCTACTTTATTACCAGGTAATCATACAAACATATTCCCCTCAAATAACAATATGTGTGAGCTTCTATAAAGATGAATCAAAGGTGCCCTCATCAGTTTTCCCACCCGCTTAAGTTACTGGGCACCAACTTTGTCGTATTTCATAAATGTGTCAAAGATCGGCTTGTATATACATTTTATGGAAATAGTTACAAATGTATATCTACTAGGAAGTTGAATAACTGGTTCAGCCTTGTACAGTATCCTTCTAATATATGGTTTGACACACATCACCATGGAAACTGTAAAGCAGCCTAAACTCTTAGATTTTTTTTTTTTTAAAAGGGTTCTTCGGCTGTCCCCATAGGAGAACCCTTTTTGGTTCCATGTAGTAACTTCTGTGGAAAAGGATGTAACTGGAACCAAAAAGGGTTCTTCGAAGGGTTCTCCCATGGGGCCAGCCGAATAACCCTTTTAGGCGTTAGAAAGCACCTTTTTTTCTAAGAGTGTATGGTGGGACTTTCCTGTCAAAACCACCACAAGGTCACACAGAATTGAAGAAGTTGTTATTTTCAGTGACAGATTGTTTCCTATGACTCACTGCAGTGACATCGCATGAGCCTTGAGCACACTGCAGTTTTATTTCTTCAAGAGTCCCAGGGCAGATCTGCTCTCGGCCCAAAATTCATTCAATTGGCTTTTTTGTGCTTTGAGCAAGGAAGCTAGAAAGCTAGCTACTTTAGGCTAATGCCATGATTTACAGGTTACTGCTAACATAGCTGAGGGATGTATGGGTGCTGCAGCACCCCCTGATAAATCACAATGAACAATAAAAACAAGTGCACTAGGCTTTTATTACTTCTGTCTGAGCAGAGAAAAATACCCGTCGACCAAAATGTTCCGAATCAAAAGCATTCCAAATCTCATACATGTCGTAGAAATACAATAATATGTCTACGACCCATACCTTCATCATCAAAACCATAATCTTCACTTCCAACAATTGTTTTCATTTTTAAAATTTAATATTTAAACATACAATCAAATTGTTACATGCATACAAACATGCAATCTACCTGCAGTGAAGCCACTCAACATATACATTATATTCAGTCATCTAGCAGACACTCCCATCCAGAGCGAACCACAGGAGCAACCAAGGTGAAGCACCCCGCCCAGGGCCACATCAAACAGATCTCCCACCAAGTCAAATCAGGGAGCCGGACCAGAGACTTATCAGCCACCGGGACAAGCTCCCAACCGCCAGGCCAACAACCATCCAAGATCCTCTAACAGTTCTCGAGAGCTGCCCCATAACTCTCCGATAACCCCCCTAACAGCCCCCCCACCCCGAAATAAACCACTCATTACACCCCCCCCCCCCCCCCCACCACCACCAAGCCACCGTCCCCCAATGCGCCAACAACCAATAAAAAAGAAGAAGAGGATAACAAAGGAAAACAATAGAAAGCAACACTGCAAAAAACAAAAGACATCAAGGACAACAAAACTCTAAACAGCAAGAACAACTGGATGCGTTTGAGTGCATGTGTGGCACTATTTACGTGTGTCTATCAAATCAAATGTTATTTGTCATATGCGCCGAATACAACAGGTACCTAACAGTGAAATGCTTATTTACAAGCCCTTAAAAGAACAATGCAGTTTTAAGAAAAGAGATGAGAATAACAAATAATTAAAGAGCACCAATGAATAACAATAGTGGGGGTTTATACAGGGTATTATGGTACAGAGTCAATGTGGAGGCTATATACAGGGTATTACGGTACAGAGTCAATGTGGAGACTATATACAGGGGGTACCAGTACAGTGTCAATGTGGCACCGGTGTTGAGGTAATTGCGGTAATAATGTACATGTAGGTAGAGTTATTAAAGTGGTTATGCATAGATAATAATGTGTGTTAATGTCTGTGTGTGTGTGCACATGTATGTGTGTGTATGTCTGTGTGTGCATGTCTGTGTGTGTATATCTGTGTGTGTATATCTGTGTGTGTGCATGTCTGTGTGTGTGCACATGTATGTGTGTGTATGTCTGTGTGTGCATGTCTGTGTGTGCATGTCTGTGTGTGTGTGTATGTCTGTGTCTGTGCACATGTGTGTGTGTGTGTGTATATCTGTGTGTATATATCTGTGTGTGTGCACATGTGTATATCTGTGTGTATATATCGGTGTGTGTGCACATGTGTGTGTGTGTGTGTATATCTGTGTGTATATATCTGTGTGTGTGCACATGTGTATATCTGTGTGTATATATCTGTGTGTGTGCACATGTGTATATCTGTGTGTATATATCTGTGTGTGTGCACATGTGTATATCTGTGTGTATATATCTGTGTGTGTGTGTGTGTGTGTGTATATCTGTGTCTGTGCACATGTGTGTGTGTGTGTGTATATCTGTGTGTATATAGCACATGTGTATATCTGTGTGTATATATCTGTGTGTATATATCTGTGTGTATATATCTGTGTGTATATATCTGTGTGTATATACTGTATCTGTGTGTATATATCTGTGTGTATATACTGTATCTGTGTGTATATATCTGTGTGTATATATCTGTGTGTGTGCACATGTGTATATCTGTGTGTATATATCTGTGTGTATATATAGCATAAACATTTCACTGTTAGTCTATACCTGTTGTTTCTCTCTGCATTGTTGGGAAGGGCCTGTAAGTAAGCATTTCACTGTTGTTTCTCTCTGCATTGTTGGGAAGGGCCTGTAAGTAAACATTTCACTGTTAGTCTATACCTGTTGTTTCTCTCTGCATTGTTGGGAAGGGCCTGTAAGTAAGCATTTCACTGTTGTTTCTCTCTGCATTGTTGGGAAGGGCCTGTAAGTAAACATTTCACTGTTGGTTTTAATAAATAAAAGGAACATAATACAAAACAAGAAACACGAACAACGCCCAGACAGGAAACAGAAACTGCAACAATGACGCCTGGGGAAGGAACCAAAGGGAGTGACATTTATAAGGCAGGTAATCAAGGAGGTGATGGAGCCCAGGTGAGTGTCATAATGAGCTGATGCGTGTAGTAACAATGGTGACAGGTGTGCGCCATAGAAAGCAGACTGGTGACCTAGTGGCTTGAGAGGGAGCAGACGTGACAGGAAGGGCCCGTAAGTCAGCATTTCACTGTTAGTCTACACCTGTTGTTTACGATGCACGTGACAGGAAGTGCCCGTAAGTATTTCACTGTTAGTCTACACCTGTTGTTTACGAAGCGTGTGACCATTTTTATTTAGTTGTTACCCGAACATGGGAACATTGCCTTTAAAAGGATTGAATAGAATCCCGGCCTAAGATGATGTTCAAATTCCTGATTATTGTTTGCTAGTCTTTTTCCCCACCATAGCATATAAACTCTCAGGCATGGAGGTCATGGGGGCCATGGTAGTCATGGGGAGGTCTACAGGTGGTTGGTGGTTCCCAGGCTGGGGTTGGGGATGTCCCACCATACTGTAGATGGTGGGTGATGTTGGGCCTGGACCTGGAGACACCTGCTCTTCACCACCTACTTGACTGTTATCTGGAGTCTGGAGAATAAAATTAGCTTAATTAAATATTTCTCAGTAGCTGTTCAATGCTCTACATATACGCACAAAATTAAGATGAGTTTGTTGTTAATTTGGAATTTATATGTTTTCCATGAACAACATTTTCAAAAAATGTTATCAACAGTATCAGTGATGTTAAATATCTTACCCCAACTGTAGCATAATCGGTGTTTATAATATCCTTTATGTCACCTATAAGTCAACCACATAAAAATCCAACAAATATTTAAAAGTTACATTTTCAGATTCGCTATGAGCACCTTTGGAAACTATTCAGACCCCTTGACTTTTTCCACATGTTGTTACTTTACAGCCTTATTCTAAATTGATTAAACAAATATACCTCAATCTACAAACAATTCCCCATAATGACAAAGCGAAAACAGATTTTAATTTTTTTTTAGCAAATGTATAAATGAAAGACAAACACCTTATTTATGTCAGTATTAAGACCATTGTGCTATGAGACTCTAAATTGAGCTCGGGTGCATCCTGTTTCCATTGATCATCCTTGATGTTTCTACAACTTGATTGGAGTCCACCTGTTGTAAATTCAATTGATTGGACATGATTTGGAAAGGCACAAACCTGTCTTTATAAGGTCCTACTGTTGACAGCGCATGTCAGAGCAAAAACCAAACCATGAGGTCAAAGGTATTGTCCATAGTGCTCCGAGACAGGATTGTGTCGAGGCACAGATCTGGGGAAGGGAACCAAAACATTTCTGCAGCATTGAAGGTACAAGAACACAGTGGCCTCCATCAGTGTTAAATGGAAGAAGTTTGTAAACACCAAGGCTCTTCCTGGAGTTGGTCGCCCGGCCAAACTGAACAATTGGGGGAGAAGGGACTTTGTCAGGGAGGTGACCAAGAACCCGCTGGTCACTCTGACAGAGCTCTGGAGTTCCTCTGTGGAGATGGGAGAACCTTCCATAAGGACAACCATCTCTGCACCACTCCACCAATCAGGTCTTTATGGTAGAGTGGCCAGAAGGAAGCCACCCCTCAGTAAAAGGCACATGACAGCCGGCTTGGAGTTTGAAAAAAGACACCTAAAGGACTCAGACCATAAGAAACCAGATTTTCTGGTCTGATGAAACCAAGATTGAACTCTTTGGCCTGAAGGCCAAGAGTCACGTCAGGAGGAAACCTGACACCATCCCTACAGTGAAGCATGGTGGTGGCAGCATCATTCTTTGGGGATGTTTTTCAGTGGCAGGGACTGTAAGACTAGTCATGATCGAGGGTAAAGATGAACGGAGCAAAGTACAGATAGATCCTTGAAGAAAACCTGCTCCTGACCGCTCAGGACCTCAGACTTGGGCAAAGTTCACCTTCCAAAAGGACACTGAACCTAAGCACACAGCCAAGACAATGCAGGAGTAGCTTCGGGACCAGTCTCTGAGTCTCTTTGAGTGGTCCAGCCAGAGCACGGACTTGAACCCATTGTAACATCTCTTGAGTGACCTAAAAATAGCTGTGCAGCAACGCTCCCAATCCAATCTGACAGAGCTTGAGAGGATATGCAGAGAAGAATGGGAGAAACTCTCCAAATACAGGTGTGTAGAGCTTGTACTTGTACCAGAAAGACTCTAAGCTGTAATCGCTGCCAAAGGTACTTCAACAAAGTACTAAGCAAAGGGTCTCAACATTTATGTAAATGTGACATTTCAGGTTTTATTATTTATATATTAGCAGAATTTTCTAAAAACCTCTTGTTTTGTCATCATGGGGTATTGTGTGTAGATTGATGGGGGAAAACTATTTAATACATTTTAGAATTAGGCTGTAACATAACAAAATGTGGAGAAAATGGGTCTGAATACTTTCCTGAATGCACTGTGTAAATAATGTGAAATCATCCTGTTTATTAGCAGCATTAGGTAGTTTACCTCCATTTTGCTTCTGCCGAATCAAAACAATTATGATGATGATGATGGCAATGCCACAGACTGTGAGAATGAGTATGACACTGTAGGTGTGGTCTTCTTGATCTGGAAATAGTCAGAAATCATCAAAATCACTACACCCTGAGTGTTACTTTGTGTGTCTGAATGTGTGTGCAAGTTGATAAAACATGTTGACACACCCTACTTGTAGAAAAACTCATGTTGATGAAATGGTCTGATGTTTTTGTGGTCTACGCTACCTGGCTAAATGCTCGCTAGCCTAATGTGTACATGCATTTGTGTCTTACCAGACTTCCCAGAATTAGATACACAAATTATTTTGATTTCCTTGGTGTCGTTGGCCCAGCTGACTTGGTTGCTGTGGTTACAGATGATGGAACCCCCTGCCACATAGACAGAGAGCAAGGGGACAGTGGAGGTCTCAGCCCCTCTACTCTCTCCTCCCAACCGAGAGCAAGTGCTGCTGTTACAGCTGGAGGTGACAGAGGTGTTCTGACCTCTGCAGGTCACAGTCACGTTACAGGTGCCATTGATGGAGGAGACAGAGTCCACTGTCAGGACTGGAGGCTCAACTCTCTCTGAAAACAAATCGAACCCCATTATAGTTAATACAGTGCCTTGCGAAAGTATTCGGCCCCCTTGAACTTTGCGACCTTTTGCCACATTTCAGGCTTCAAACATAAAGATATAAAACTGTATTTTTTTGTGAAGAATCAACAACAAGTGGGACACAATCATGAAGTGGAACGACATTTATTGGATATTTCAAACTTTTTTAACAAAGCAAAAACTGAAAAATTGGGCGTGCAAAATTATTCAGCCCCCTTAAGTTAATACTTTGTAGCGCCACCTTTTGCTGCGATTACAGCTGTAAGTCGCTTGGGGTATGTCTCTATCAGTTTTGCACATCGAGAGACTGACATTTTTTCCCAATCCTCCTTGCAAAACAGCTCGAGCTCAGTGAGGTTGGATAGAGAGCATTTGTGAACAGCAGTTTTCAGTTCTTTCCACAGATTCTCGATTGGATTCAGGTCTGGACTTTGACTTGGCCATTCTAACACCTGGATATGTTTTTTTTTAACCATTCCATTGTAGATTTTGCTTTATGTTTTGGATCATTGTCTTGTTGGAAGACAAATCTCCGTCCCAGTCTCAGGTCTTTTGCAGACTCCATCAGGTTTTCTTCCAGAATGGTCCTGTATTTGGCTCCATCCATCTTCCCATCAATTTTAACCATCTTCCCTGTCCCTGCTGAAGAAAAGCAGGCCCAAACCATGATGCTGCCACCACCATGTTTGACAGTGGGGATGGTGTGTTCAGCTGTGTTGCTTTTACGCCAAACATAACGTTTTGCATTGTTGCCAAAAAGTTCAATTTTGGTTTCATCTGACCAGAGCACCTTCTTCCACATGCTTGATGTGTCTCCCAGGTGGCTTGTGGCAAACTTTAAACGACACTTTTTATGGATATCTTTAAGAAATGGCTTTCTTCTTGCCACTCTTCCATAAAGGCCAGATTTGTGCAATATACGACTGATTGTTGTCCTATGGACAGAGTCTCCCACCTCAGCTGTAGATCTCTGCAGTTCATCCAGAGTGATCATGGGCCTCTTGGCTGCATCTCTGATCAGTCTTCTCCTTGTATGAGCTGAAAGTTTAGAGGGACGGCCAGGTCTTGGTAGATTTGCAGTGGTCTGATACTCCTTCCATTTCAATATTATCGCTTGCACAGTGCTCCTTGGGATGTTAAAAGCTTGGGAAATATTATTGTACCCAAATCCGGCTTTAAACTTCTTCACAACAGTATCTCGGACCTGCCTGGTGTGTTCCTTGTTCTTCATGATGCTCTCTGCGCTTTTAACGGACCTCTGAGACTATCACAGTGCAGGTGCATTTATACGGAGACTTGATTACACACAGGTGGATTGTATTTATCATCATTAGTCATTTAGGTCAACATTGGATCATTCAGAAATCCTCACTGAACTTCTGGAGAGAGTTTCCTGCACTGAAAGTAAAGGGGCTGAATAATTTTGCACGCCCAATTTTTCAGTTTTTGCTTTGTTAAAAAAGTTTGAAATATCCAATAAATGTCGTTCCACTTCATGATTGTGTCCCACTTGTTGTTGATTCTTCACAAAAAAATACAGTTTTATATCTTTGTTTGAAGCCTGAAATGTGGCAAAAGGTCGCAAAGTTCAAGGGGGCCGAATACTTTCGCAAGGCACTGTATATTAACCTGAGTACATGAGTTAGAGTACTTATGAATATGCATTTAACCTGTACACTATGTTTTCTCTATTGATTGATACTGTAACAGTGTCATTATATAATAAAATAGAAAAAACTGTCAAACATACCTTGGACTCTTATCAAGTATGCAGCTACGTTGCTGTCTTTTTCACCACTCACTACTGCATCATAAAGTCCACTGTCTTCTTCCTGGAGGTTCTTCAGTAGCAGAGAGAAGTCTCCCACAATAAATTCAGCCCTACCTCGGTACCTTTTAAAGGTAACGTTTGGGGGGTACTTTACAACATTGTCTAATCTGTTAAACTTCCAAAATAGCACATCAACATCTTTTTTCAGTGTAACATTTGTCTGGACATTCAGGCGAACATCCTGTCCCTTCAGCACAAACACAGAGGTCTCAGCACTGGGCTCTGAAATAAACACACAGAATACTTAATGTAAAAAAGATGAAAAAGCCCATCAAACAATGTGACAAATACAGCAGTAGGATATATGAATTTAGCAACGCAACCTCCTAAAGGAATATGTGCAAAATGATTGTTTTTGCAAATAGCCAAACTGGCTGACACATCGTAATGATCCAATTTGCAGGCTTTGTAGTTTGGGCAGGAATTTCTCTATACACCCTATTTGCTAAACGGTTTAAATATTAACCCATTAAAAAGATCAGCTGCCTTTAGATCAACAGAGTCACAACCTTTGTTACAAGTCATACAGAAGTACTTTTGCAATAAAGAACTGGGATATGATACACACTATCAACTGTTCAGTTGGGGAGGCAGGTTGGGCCAATAACCAAAAGGTTGCTGGATCGAATCCCCGAGCCGACAAGGTAAAAATCTGTCGTTCTGCCCCTGAACAAGGCAGTTCACCCACTGTTCCTTGGTGGGCCGTCATTGTAAATAAGAATGTGTACTTAACTCACTTGCCTAGTTAAATAAAGGTTAAATAAAAATGAAGTTCAGTTTCAGAAACCGTTCAGTAAAAGCAACTTGATGAAGTATAACTACAGGAAGTACAACCTAATCTGCCTAAAAGCACAGATAACTTGGGTGCTCAAATGTGGGCATATTTCTGGTTGATTCTAACAGACATGTCTGAAATCAAGTTGAGCTGTGCATTTCCGGTAGTGAGAAGTTTTCTTGCTTCAAATGGCATTGTGGCGTAGTTTCCTGTCAGTAGCCTTCTTGTAACTGACATTGAGAACCTTTTCCTCACAGTATACTATCAGTATACTATCACAACCCAAAATTGTTGTATTACTCATTACTTGTAAACACGTGTATAGCTTCAACATGTGTTTAAAACTACAGTATCATCCAAAAAATGTTGCCCTAAAGTTAATTACATATTTTCAATTTAAAAGTCAATGAATTACTTGAATGTGGTAAAGTTCAACACATCACAACACATGAATTAAAAGTTCAGTAAATCACATAATTTCCTTTTTCACCCACTGATTCGACCGGTTAGACAACCAGTACACTGGTTGGACTGGTTATAAGCAGAGTAATCAGTACAAATTATACTGCCTGTTACTTACTAACCTACTAATCAGATTATAGACATTTGTCTAATCAATATAATCTATATCACTATACAGATGTCTTATAAAATGTTTTTACCTGAATGATGGAGGAGAGTTAGTAGAATAGAGAGGGTGAAATACATAGTCGCCATACTTTGACAAATGACTAAACCTAAATGAGGAAGTATTGTCACATAGGCCTAGACTTCCTCTTCCTCTAGAAGGCTTTTATATCAATAACCACAATTCTAACATGTCCCATGGCATTTGAAATTACTTGATAACCTGTTTCCAATACACTACGCTTATATAGGTACTGAAAATGCTCTCCAAACTCAGGTGTTCGTGAAATAAATTAAAGACATGGTAGAATGCATTTCTATCATGTTACAAATCAACTTAAAAATATTAGATTTGCTATTGTGTAATTATAGTATTTCTAACACGTTTTTAACATGTACATTTCTGGTAGGGCTCTACAATAAAATGCTAATTAATTACTTAAACATCATACAATGTGATTTTCTGGATTTTTGTTTTAGATTCCGTCTCTCACAGTTGAAGTGTACCTATGATTAAAATTACAGACACCTACATGCTTTGTAAGTAGGAAAACCTGCAAAATCGGCGGTGTATCAAATACTTGTTCTCCCCACTGTATACACAATAACTCATAATGACAAAGCAAAAACAGATTTTTAGAAATGTTTGAAAATTTATTAAAAAATAATCCCAACGGTATTCGATGGGGTTGAGGTCAGGGCTCTGTGCAGGCCTGTCAAGATCTTCCACACCGATTTTGACAAACCTTTTCTGTATGGACCCCGCTTTGTGCATTGGGGCATTGTCATGCTGAAACAGGAAAGAGCCTTCCCATAATCGTTGGAAAAACAGAATCATCTAGAATGTGAATATATGCTGTAGCGTTTCGATTTCCCTTCACTGGAACTAAGGAGCCTGTACTATGAAAAACAGCCACATACCATTATTCCTCCTCCACCAAACTTTACATTAGGCACTATGCATTTGGGCAAGTTATGTTCTCATGCACTACATGCTTCAGCACTCGGCAGTCCCATTCTGTGAGCATTTGTGGCCTACCACTTCACGGCAGAGCTGTTTCCAATTTACAATAACAGCACTTACAGTTGACTGGGGCAGCTCTAGCAGGGCAGAAATTTTACGAACAGACTTTTGGAAAGTCCTATGACGGTGCCACGTTGAAAGTCACAGAGCTATTCAGTAAGGCCATTCTACTGCCAATGTTTGTCTATGGAGATTGCATGACTGTGAGCTTGATTTCATACACGTGTCAGCAATGGGTGTGGCAGAAATAGCTGAATACTCTAATATATATGCAGTACTAGTCAAAAGTTTGGACACACAAACTCATTCAAAGGTTTTTCTTTATTTTTTACTATTTTCCACATTGTAGAACAATAGTGAAGACATCATGTTTTACCAAATAGTGCTATCGTCTGTATACTACACCTACCTTGTCACAACACAACTGATTGGCTCAAACACATTCATATTTCATGCCTTGTTACTATGGCAACGACATTGCCTAATGTCTCTCTCCTTCCTTCCTGTTTTACTTACAGATGACATCTGCTACACTCCTTCTTCCCGAAGCTCCTCCCCTCAGAAGGTGTCACTTCCAGATACAGACAGACATTCTAAAGCCCCTATTGGGGGGCAGGCAGCCTTGCAGAGTGCCCCGGCGGGGGCGGGACTCTGAGGAGGCGTGTTCTATCTAAGGATGGATGCATTAACATACTCATTGAGCACATCAGTGGGCGGTCGGCCCTGTACATGTGCGACCTCTGGAAGACCTTCCTGGATATGCAGTGGCATTAGGAGTTCTTCCTCCTCAGGCTTACCTTCATGGGGGCGTGGTTCCTGTTCAGGATTCTGTGGTCTCTGGTGGCGTTTGTGCATGGAGCTCTGCTGAGTGAGAGGATGGAGACTAACTGCCTCTCTCTCTGTGTGTGTGTGTGTGTGTGTGTGTGTGTGTGTGTGTGTGTGTGTGTGTGTGTGTGTGTGTGTGTGTGTGTGTGTGTTTAACTGCCAGTGTAGTCTTTTTGTGTCTTTTGCCAACAGTTACATTGTGACATCAGGTTCTTACCAACCAACTACGAACAAAACATTCTCCTGTAAATGGGATTTACCTCATCGTGTCCCAGACAAATTTCCCCTTGAGGGCAATAGGGAGCCAATTGGGACGCACTCCCAACGTGACCCCCTAGTGAATGTGACGGAACGTTCCCTTCCAGGTGGACATGTCCAGCGACAGCCCCTTCCTCATCCTCCACCCTCACCTTCTATCACATCATAGATGGCAGCAGCCCGCTCAGGACCTGGGCTACCAAGGCTACGCTACACCTGGTTACGGCTGTTCCCTTTATAGTGCACTACTTTTAACTAGGGTCAGGGTCAAAAGTAGTGTACTACGTAAGAAATAGGGTGCTGGTTGGAATGCACACTAGAAATGTGTGTCAGTGCTTTTTCCTGTCCTGAAACAGTCTTTTCCCTCCCTCCCTCCTCAGGTTGGGGATAGACAGACTGAGTTGCTGGTGATCATGAGTGCCACGGTGAAGCCCTCCTCTGTCACCTACCAGGTGCACACCTCCTACCTGCCTGATGAGGTCCTGTGGGGGTACGAGTTCCACCCCCCGTGGTCTCTCTGTCCCTGTGAGGGAAAGACATGGCTGACATCGCATTTCTTTGACAAAGTGGCTAAGACCAAGACCATGCCCCTCTTCAAAATGTCTTGCCCACAGAATTACCATGGCAACAGAGGAGGAGTTGGGAGTGGGGTGGCACTGATCCAGAGAAGATCCGATTGGAGCAGAGTTACATGGAGAGAAGATAGGGAGGGTGAGGGAGGGTCAGAGACAGTAGGGCCAGAGTCAGTGTCCGAATCAGCAAAGTCTGAGAGCCTACACACAGACACAAACAGCAGACCTGGGTTCAAATACTATTTGAAATAATCTCAAATACTTAATCTGTGCTTGATTGATCTTTCCTGTCTTAATGGAACCAATAGAATAGTCCCGACATTGGTCAACTCTGCCCATTTGGCACTTCAGGTAGACTCAAGCGAATTCTCAAAGTATTTGAAATATTTTAAATATTATTTGAACCCACGTCTGGCATACACTGGATTCTAAGCAGGGTCTGTTACCGTTTACTACAACTCTTCAAATGATGAATTCATTACTTGTTGTTAATTTACATGATATTGGTATGTAGAGAGAGATGTAAAGGAGTTCAGTGTGTTGTGGACGGAGGAGGCCATGGAAATGCCCTGAATGCTTCTGCTGTGTCCCAAATGCCATCCAATTCCCTTTATAGAGCTCCATGGGCCCTGGTCAAAGTAGTGAACATTATAGGGAATAGAGTGCCATTGGGATGCACGTTAGTCTTTCTTCTGGATCATCTGTCCGTCCATACACTTTCAAAACATATACATATGTAACACTATAGATTTCATGATGATGATTTTGTTATTGTTGTCATGTGCCAATGTACTGTAGAATATGCTAGCTAAAGCACTGGTCTGACTGGAAATGAAGAAGACAGGAGAACATGCTATTTTAAGTTGCTGTGTATATGTGTCAGTCTGCGTTGTCTGCACAGATGTATCTGTTATTGTCACGACTTCTGCCGAAGTCGTTGCCTCTCCTTGTTCGGGCGGTGCTCGGCGTTCGACGTCACCGGTCTTCTAGCCATCATTGATCTATTTTTCATTTTCCATTGGTTTTGTCTTGTCTTCCCACACACCTGTTTTCAATCCCATTCATTACCTGTTGTGTATTTAACCCTCTGTTTCCTCTCATGTCTTTGTCAGAGATAGTTTTATTGTCAGTGTCGTTTTATGTTGTATAGGTGCGCGTCGGGTCCTCTTACCCATGTTTTTTCATGTCTGTACTTTTTAGTGTTATGGAGCATGTTCTGTGGACAGTTATTAAAAGACTCCATTTACACTCTATTTCGACTCTCCTGCGCCTGACTTCCTTGCCACCTATACACACAACGCTGACAGTTGTCGATACAGAGGACCGCAGTCAGCACTTTATTAAGTACGTTGGCACCTCAGGAACTTTTGTAGCACTCATTACTGGATAGAATATAGAGTTGTGATTTTAACCTTACAGCACTTTAACGATGAAGGAAAGGTTTTAATTATACTTTCTATTCATATTGTATGTGATTGTGTATCATTGTGAAATAACAACGATGATTTAGGATGATTTTTGTCTCTTTAGTCGGTTTGTTTTTGTGGCTGTAAGCACATTTTGTATTGGTCACATACACGTTTAGCAGATGTTATTGCGGGTGTAGCGAAATGCTTGCATTTATAGGAAATAATATTTTTCTAGGTAATCAAGGAGAGCTAATTGGAGGAATCAACAGATAGCAGAAGGATGCGTTCTAGGTCTATTCTGTTGTAGGTCACAACTCTGTCTTAAACCAGAGAGCCTTTAGACTCAAATAGCACACTATTCCCTATGTAGTGCCCTACTTTTGAACAGGGTCCTTCGGGTTGTGGTTAAATGTAGTGCACTACATAGGGAATAGGGTGCCATTTGGGACAAAGTCACCCAGTGACTCTTACAAGTACACACTTCTATTTCTGCCTCTGGTGGTAACCATGGTTTTCATGTGTCAAGTTAGTTTTGGGGAACTTCCTGTCGGGTAAACTGAGTTGAAAGAGATGTGTCAGGACTGGATCAGTGTCAGCACTTGAGAGAGATGTGAAGATGTGTGTCAAGAGATGTGGCTTTGGATATTGACCTATTATTGGTAACACGCTATGCATGAAGCCTTTTTAGTCATAAGAGTCACACGTAGTGGACAGAAACTCAGCAAAAAAAGAAAATGTCCTCTCACTGTCAACTTTATTTTCAGCAAACTTAACATGTGTAAATATTTGTATGAACATAGCAAGATTCAACAACTGAGACATAAACTGAACAAGTTCCACAGACATGTGACTAACAGAAATGGAATAATGTGTCCCTGATCAAAGAGGGGGTCAAAATCAAAAGTAACAGTCAGTATCTGGTGTGGCCACCAGCTGCATTAAGTACTGCAGTGCATCTCCCCATGGATTGCACCAAATTTTCTAGTTCTTGCTGTGAGATGTTACCCCACTCTTCCACCAAGGCACCTGCAAGTTCCCAGACATTTCTGGGGGGAATGTCCCTAGCCCTCACCCGCCGATCCAACAGGTCCCAGACGTGGTCAATGGGATTGAGATCCAGGCTCTTCGCTGGCCATGGCAGAACACTGACATTCCTGTCTTGAAGGAAATCACACACAGAACGAGCAGTATGGCTGGTGGCATTGTCATGCTGGAGGGTCATGTACAGGCCTCGGTGTAACGCTCATTCCTTCAACGATAAACGCAAATCTGACCATCATCCCTAGCGAGACAAAACCGCGAGTTGTCAGTGAAGAGCACTTTTTGCCAGCCTTGTCTGGTCCAACGACGGTGGGTTTGTGCCCATTGGTGTCGTTGTTGCCGGTAATGTCTGATGAGGACCTGCCTTTACAACAGGCCTACAAGCCCTCAGTCCAGCCTCTCTCAGCCTTATGCGGACAGTCTGAGCACTGATGGAGGGATTGTGCGTTCCTGGCGTATCTCGGGCAGTTGTTGCCACCGGAACTGTTCTCAGATATTATCCATGCAAATCACCTTATACCACCCACCACTGCAACCTCTATGCTCTAGCCGGCTGGCTCTCACTACATATTCATCGCCAGACCCACTGGCTCCGGGTCATCTATAAGTCTATTCTAGGTAAAGCTCCGCCTTATCTCAGCTCACTGGTCACGATAACAACACCCACCCATAGCACATGTTCCAGCACTGATCATCCCGAAAGCCAACACCTCATTTGGCCGCCTTTCCTTCCAGTTCTCTGCTGCCAGTGACTGGAATGAATTGCAAAAATCGCTGAAGCTGGAGACTTATATTTCCCTCACCAACTTTAAACATCAGCTATCTGAGCAGCCAACCGATCGCTGCAGCTGTACATAGTCCATCTGTAAATATCCCACCCAATTTACCTACCTCATCCCCATATTGTTTTTATTTTACTTTTCTGCTCTTTTGCACACCAGTACTTGCACATCATCATCTGCTCATTTATCGCTCCAGTGTTAATCTGCCTAATTGTAATTCTTCTCTACTATGACTTTCTTTTTTTCTTCTGTGTCATTGACTTGTTTATTGTTTATTCCATGTTTTTCCATGTGTAACTCTGTGTTGTGGTCTGTGTCACACTGCTTTGCTTTATCTTGGCCAGGTCGCAGTTGTAAATGAGAACTTGTTCTCAACTAGCCTACCTGGTTAAATAAAGGTGTTCTCAACTAGCCTACCTGGTTAAATAAAGGTGTTCTCAACTAGCCTACCTGGTTAAATAAAGGTGAAATAAAGAAAATAAATGCAGAAGCCCCCATCTCATCTAAAGGTTAATGAAATGTGATAAAATGAATAAAGCAGCAAATATTAAAAAGCAAATAATACAAAGAAATTAAAAAACGTGACACTGTCTATAGGATGACAACTTTCCAACAAGTCAGTTCGTCAAATTTCTGGCCTGTTAGAGCTGCCCTGGTCAACTGTAAGGGGTGTTATTGTGAAGTGGAAGCCATCTAGGAGCAACAACTGCTCAGCCGCAAAGTGGTCGGCTACACAAGCTAGAAGAACAAGAAACGCACACCTTTTAAGGCGAGGTGCTGGCTAGCGGAGTAGAAACTTGAAAATAAAGGAGAGCCGCACACTCTAGGAGCTCAGATGCAAAAATGTAATACCAACGTTTCGACAGCCAAGCTGTCTTCATCAGGGTGACAGAACGGGACCGCTGCGTGCTGAAGCACGTAGCGCTTCCTACCGAGTTCAAAACTGTCTCTGGAAGCAACTTCAGCACAAGAACTGTTCGTCAGGGGACCTTGATGAAATGGGTTTCCGAGGACCTGCACACGACACCATATTCATAAAGAAAAGAATGTACTTTACACTCAACATTTTCCCTGACACACAAAAGTACTTGTTACATTTTGAATGCTTAGCAGGACAGGAAAATGGTCCAATTCACACACGTATTGAGAGAACACGTGGTCATCCCTACTGCCTCTGATCTGGTGAACTCACTAAACACAAATGCATCATTTGAAAATGATGTCTGAGTGTTGGAGCGTGCCCCAACAAGAAAATGGTGCCGTCTGGTTTGCTTAATAGAATGAATTTCAAGTGATTTATACTTTTACTTTGTATACTTGTTAAGTATATTTAGAACCAAATACTTTTAGACTTTTACTCAAGTAGTATTTTACTGGTTTACTTTCACTTTTACTTGAGTAACTATTAAGGTTACTTTTACTCAAGTATGACAATAGGGTACTTTTTCTATCACTGCACACGAGCGTAATATCACCATGCACAACGCCAAGCATCGGCTGGAGTGGTGTAAAGCTCACTGCCATTGGACTATGGAGCAGTGGAAATGAGTTCACTGGAGTGATGAATCACACTTCACCATCTAGCAGTCCAATGGATGAATTATGGGTTTGGCCGATTGCAATAAGTGCCATGTGATTTTTAATGACCACAGAGAGTCAGGACACCCATTTAACATTCCATCCAAAAGACTGCACTCTACTCAGGGTGATGTCCTCATCACTGTCCTGGGGTATTGGCATGAGATCTGTAGTCCAGAGTGCCTCCTCCTGGCCCTCCAACACCACCATTGATGCCATAAGTCAATTGTGCAACCTGTAAATGTTTGAGAGAGCAGGATAATTATGGATTAAATAGTTTAACTGTCCAGATTCCGTCTACACTTGCAATATATCCAGACACAATGCGTGGCTGACTACCTCCAGGGGTGGGCAGGAAGATCCCAATCAGATCTCAATTTGACTTTGATTGTGTCCACAATTTTAGACAGGTGTAGACAATCCAAAAGTGGACAAGACCAGGACAAAGGACACATGTGAGAACCAGTTATAAACAGAGCTATTGAGAGTAAGGGCTAGATTCAATCCGGACCACGGAAGATCTGAGTTATAGTGCAACTGAAATATAAAGGTAATTTCTGATCGAGCCGACACATGACACAACGTTCACTGTGAATGCCGTCTCCATAAACTTGAGACAATTGCCTTTCAATTTAATGATCTCAATGCAATCACACATTGTCATCTAGGCACCACTTACAGATGATTTCCGTCTCCCTCCATGGTGGGGTAGTTCACACAGCTGGGGTTGGGGTAGTCCCACCTCACTGTAGATGGTGGGTGTTGTTGGACCTGGAGATTCCTGCTCTTCACCACCTACATGACTGTTACCTGGAGTCTGGAGAATAAAAACATACAGTAACAACTTCACTGTGAATTTATGAACGGTGACCCGGTTATAAAACAAGGTCTTAAAGCTGCAATCAGCAGTTGAAACAAAGTGTCCTCCCCGTCCCTGTTTTGGTAAAAAGCTGAGCGATGAGGCTGGAGAAATGTAACCACTCTTAAATTCATAGACAGAGCTATGGATTAAAGAACTGACCATCCATGTTTTGAACCATGTTTTGAGGCTACAGTGGTGTCCTAAATGATTTACAACCTTGATAAAGTTGAGCAATAATGACTGGCCAGGGTCTGTAATTTATATTATACTAATACAATTGCTCAGAGAAAGAGATTTTGTTTAACAACTACTTTTCTCTCTCTTTTTGAGAGGGGTCAACATTATTGACACGCCTAAAGATTTGTTATAAATAAAGTAGTTAAAAGCTTAGTATTTGGTCACAAAACATTACTACTCAGTGACTAGGTCAAGCTTGTGACTCTTCATACTTGTTGGATGAATTTACAAATAGTTTTGGTTGTGTTTCAGATTATTTTGTGCCCAATAGAAATGAATGGTAACTAATGTATTGTGATTTTGGAGTCACTTTTGTTGTACATAATAATAGAATGTTTTTAAACAATTCTACATTAATGTGGATGCTGTCATGACCTCGGAAAATCCTTAAGGATTCGTGAATAATGATTAGTGAGAAAGCTAAAGGGTCAAAGATCATAACCATACCCTCAAGACATGTTAACCCCTTGTTATTGGTAATGGTGAGAGGTTAGTATGTCTTGAGGGTATTGTTTTTAGAGTGACAATTCTGACACCTACCTTTGTGAGAAAATTATTAAAAAAATATATGTTGCAATTGTATTAGTAGAAATGAATATGATTCCCCTTTTTTTTCATTATTGAGGTTGGCAATCATTTCTGATCCCACTGTATTATAATGTTTGTTTACATTTGCTTTGTTTACAAACTGAGTCCAAATATGGATGCAGCAACTGCAGATTGACCCTTTAACGACCTCAAATAAATAAATAAAATGTATCTGTGTCTGTTCAATAATCTACAATATGAGCATGAAATTAACTTGAGTTTACCAGTCATTTGGAATTTATTTCTGTGAATACAATGTTTTCACCAAGAATGACACAGTATCAGTAGTGTTAAATATGAGGTATCTTACCCTGACAGTAGCATAATCTGTGTTTATACTATCCTCTTTGTAACCTATAAATCAACCACATAAAAGATCTATAAAGGTTTGCTATGAGTGTACATACATACAGTATATATATATATAATGTGAAATCATTACAACTTGTTATCAACAGTACTCACAGTGGTTTAATTAATAAAATGAAGTTTCTGTATTAAGAGTGATCCTGCAGCAAGAACAGTGAGCTTACCTTTATTCAGCTTCTGCCAAGCAATCAGGACACATCCAACGAAGATGATGATGATGATGAAGATGATGATGCCGACTTTGTAGTTTTGGTTCTCTTCGTCCCGCTCTGGTTCTGCAATATAGTGACATAAAAATCACAACGTCAACATAGGATATAACATCTAGTCTAGTGTGCATGTTCGTGTGTGTGTGTGCGCACGAAAGTGTGTATCCACAAAAGTGTGTGTGCATGCATGGGTGCGTGTCTTACTAGAATTGGATGCACAAATCGTTTCGATCTCCTTCATGTTAGGGGCCCAGCTGATTTGGTTGCTGTGGTTACAGATGATGAAACCCCCTGCCACATAGACAGAGAGCAGGGGGGCAGTGGAGGTCTCAGCCCCTCTACTCTCTCCTCCCACCTGAGAGCAGGTGCTGCTGTTACAGCTGGAGGTGACAGAGGTGTTCTGACCTCTGCAGGTCACAGTCACGTTACAGTTGCCATTGATGGAGGAGACAGAGTTCACTGTCAGGACTGGTGTCACAACTCTCTCTGAATACACAACAGATAAACAGGCAAATAGACATGGTTAGAAAACCACACAAATGCACACATGCACACCTATCCATTTACACACACACACACACACAAACAACAAAGCTGATAATTTTTCTAGTCACCATTTAATGTGGTTGACATTTTCTGTACCTTACGAGGCAGTACATTTAAATGCATTTAACCAGAGATAGAATTCATATTTCACTATTGATTGCTACTGTAACCATATCGATACAAAGAGAAGGATGGCAGGAAGGAGGACAACCTACCTTGAACTGATATCTGGTACTTGGCAACATCTTTGTTTTCTTCACCACTCACTCCTGCGTCATAAAGTCCACTGTCTCCTTCCTGTAGGTTCTTCAGTACTAGAGAGAAGTTTGCCTCACTAAACTCAATCCTGCCTTGGTATTTAGTGTATACTTTCACTGTTGATGATTCATTGGAGTATTTTACTAAAGTGTGAGATTTGTTAAAAGTCCACTTTAAATCCTCAATATTATTTAGTTTAGCATATCCCTGGACGTGCAGACGAACATTTTCTCCCTTCAGCACAAACCGTTTCAGAGTCTCAATGCTGGACTCTGAAATAAACAGACAGAAAACTTCATGTAAAAATGAAACAGTCTACCAAGAACACGTTATACAAAAAAATATGGTGATTCAATGTACTGTACAATTGTAAGTTAACCAGGTGCAATAGGATGGTGCGATTGCTCAACATTTGGGCATATACAGGGCCTTCAGAAAGTATTCTACCCCTTGACTTTTTCTACATTTTGTTTTACAGCCTGAATATAAAATTGATTAAATTAAGATTGTGTGTAGGCCAGTGACAAAACAATACCCCAGAATGTCAAAGGAATTATGTTTATTGAAAAATTTTGCAAATTCATTAAAAATGAAAAGCTGAAATGTCTTGAGTCAATAAAGATTCAACCAAGTTTGTCATGGCAAGCCTAAATAAGTTTAGGATTAAACATGTGCTTAACACGTCCCATAATGAGTTGCATGGACTCACTCTGTGTGCAATAATAGTGTTTAAAAGGCAATGAATGTTCCTGAGTGGCCGAGTTACAGTTTTGACTTTAAATCTACTTAAGTATGATCAGCAACCAATTTGACAGAGCTTGAAGAATTTAGAAAATAATAAGGGTAAAATGTTGAACAATCCAGGTGTGGAAAATGTAGACTTTCCCAGAAAGACTCAGATGTAATCGCTGCCAAAGGTTATTCTACAATGTATGGACTTGGTGGTGTGAATACTTATTTATTTCATACTGTATTTCATTTTCAAAACATTCCTAAATTTCTAAAAACATGTTTTCACTTAGTAATTATGGGGTATTGTGTGTAGATGGGTGAGAAAAAAATATATATATTTCATGCATTTTGATTTCACAACAAAATGTGGAATAAGTCAAGGGGTATGAATACTTTCTGAAGGCACTGTAGCTGAACCAACATACAAACTTAGAATTTTAGAGGGAGGGTCCTAAGCTGACATATGGCATTGTTTTAAGATGTATCATGTAGCTATTTGATTTAGAACCCTTTAGGACCCTTTAGGTATGAAAAATATATATATATAAAAACAATTATTTGATATAAAATATTAAATTTGGCTTTGACTACTATTGCCCATAGAAATGCATTGAATGACACATTTATAAATGGCAAAAAAGACAGTCAAAAAATAAATCATAAGGAATGCAGTTTAAGTGCCTGTCCTATATCCAGGAGATATAAGAACATTCAGGAAATATATATATTTTTACACATATTTTGGCCCTTTTTTTAGGTAGGCAAAATCGGTTTACTTCCATAAATGTTTTACGGAGACCACCGGAGACAACCTTCGTGTTCGTGAGACTCTCCTCTTTCCATAGAGTGGTTCCATTAGTTTCTAGGCCAAAATGTTCGGACGCTACAAACGTTTGCGTGAGAAGACCGATTGTCAGGATGTTTCCTACAAACACCGCTGTAGCTCGGCCACCTTCCATCGCACATGTGGAAGGCCGCCATAGGATGTGATGCATTAAGACGCAGCCCATGCAAAAACACAGATATCTCTAGCTTGAACTGACTGATTTTGTTTTGATTGACAGCGGTGCGTCAACAAACTCTAGGGGTCAAATAAACCTTAACACATTAGCTGAAATTGTCCTTTAGAAGTCCACCAAATTCACAGAATTGAGCAATTACTTAAGTTAACTTTTTTTTACAGTGCAACAGTATGTTTATGGTAACTATAGTTGAATTAGCATTAATTACAAAACACTTAATTCAATTCAAAGACCTGTTCTAAGATACAGTATGTTGGGTGATGTTTCATGCATTAAAGTGTTTATGTTCATTGTAGAGTTTGTGGTCTAAAATACAGTACATATCCATCATGAAACCAGTTGGCTTATAAATGGATGTCAACGTTCTGTCAATATCACCCCACCCTCGTGCTGAAGCTGTGGTTTCCACATCCTGTAGCTCAAGGTGTTTCTCACACTTTTATACTAACTCTAAAACGCTATACGTTTGCTACTTGTAATACACAACAGTATGATTCAACAAATTACTACTAATTAACCAATTGATCAATGTTAACCGATAGAGCTACTTTCAATGAAATATCATAATATCCTAATTCTATTCCATTTCAAATATCATAATATATATTTAAAATATCAGAATTTAATGACTTGCCTAGTTAAATAAAGGTTAAACAAAACAAAAATAGTGTTCTTACCCCCTATCCCCATACAGAGTGAACCTCTGTGATACTGTTGTTTGGGATATGACATCAAGGCAAGTGGTAAAGTACAGTAGGAAGCATGACATATCAGGTATATGACTGGATATCCAGTATATATAGATTTTTAGTTTTTGTTGGTTTTACAGGATAGTGACAATTATCTGAAGAACAGTGACTCATGGACTCTGTGGACTCTTGTCTTGTGTGTCCTGGTAGGACCCAGGCTACCCTGCCTTGTCCTTCCTACTTCTTGTTTATCATGTGAATGTTTTTTGTCACTGTGCTGTTGTTGTTGCGTTTGTAAATAAAACATACAAATTATAAATAGCAAAAAATGACTCATCAACATGTGCGTAGCTCATCCCTAACATCAAGTGAAACTATCAGCACAAACCTATTGCCTGTCACATGCCTGCCTTTCTGATCAGATTATTGGTAAACATATTTAATCAATGCAGCCAATACTAGAGCAAAGGTAGAATATTTACCTGATCCTTGGACTAGAGCTGATAGAAACACTATGTAATGTAGGAGAGCTGCCATACTTTTTGTTGAACATACCCAGTAAAACAGGAAGTTAAAGTAAGTTCCTCAACTTGTGTAGCACATTATAAGTCACACGATGGGTGGGTTACATATCTTTCAGTCTATGAAGACATGACTTGGGTAAATTCGAATTGGAGGCAGTCAATGCAGGAAGTAAACTGAAATTCCAATTCAATAATTTAAAAAGGACTTCTATTTACAAAGCCTTCTCTGTAAACTGAAAATGAGAAACTATTTGTGAAAAGTTTTCCATTTTATGATTGTAGATTAAAATCACTTCTTGCATTGACTGTCTTTTAAATTAAAATATACCACAACCATGCAATAAGGAGTCAACATCGTAATGCATTTTCAAATTATACAAGTATTTTGTCTTATTTTGCAAAAGACGTTCTGAAAGTCTGAAACCCTACTGTACCTCTTCAAATAAAATCTTAAATAACACAGTAAATCAGGCAATTGGCCAGTTGAGACGCTAGCGTCTCCCTATCAGCTCAGGTGAGAGATTTGTCTGCTTGCAAAAATCAGATTATTCCCCAGTGTCGTGTCTTTGGCTATGCCGGATTAAGTGATATGACATGCTATTCTATAAAATAATTTCTCTGTAATTAATATTACCTGATTGAGCTAATCATGTAAATGTAACTAACTAGAAAGTCGGGGCACCACAAAATAATATTTATAGAGCTGTTATCTTCCGAATAAACTCTTAAAGACCTACTAACATTTTACATCAATAGCAGTCAACATTAATCTTCATTTTACTTCAGTCTCATCTGAAAGTTGTAAATTCTTGGTTATCTTCACGAACCCTGGCTAACAAGTTGAATCAGCAATACAAAATCGGGTTTAATCATTTATTTACTTAATACCTAACTAATCACACATAATTACATATACACAGAATGAATCATACCTTGATTACAAATTATGTCATAAAGGAAAACGTCCCTTACTGACGGAACAGATACGACAGTTGGTTACACAAAAGAAAAGGGGGCTGGGTTTGAGTGAAGCGGGAAGACTTGGGGAACAAAGGGAGAAGCCGTGCTTTCGTGAATACAGTATCTTATGCATTTTAAATTACCATTTGGAAAAGGAAAATGCAATAAATATTTACTCTGAGCTGCGCTTTGGTAGGTTGGTGGTAGATGGTAGATGGAAGGCTGTGTTGCCCATCCGAGTCCTTTGTCCTTTGAAGAATGTCTCTGGTGGTAAATTGATCCATTGTAGTAACGTCGTTGTGTGGTAGACGGGATACTCTGTCTGTTCTTTCCTAGCCCACATTTGCAGCTGCTGTTGCTAACTCAACGGCTAGGAGGTATCACTTCTGTAGTGAATAAGAGTTCAAAGTTCATACCATTCACAACCTAAGCTCACGCTGAGGTTGGCTTCGTTC
Source organism: Oncorhynchus clarkii lewisi (assembly GCF_045791955.1). NCBI lineage: Eukaryota > Metazoa > Chordata > Actinopteri > Salmoniformes > Salmonidae > Oncorhynchus > Oncorhynchus clarkii. The sequence goes on from NC_092174.1 coordinate 40,289,700, forward strand.
TGTTGTTATTATCTGAACCATTTTGACATCAGATCGTCATCCTAATGTACCCAGAACATGAGGTTATAGGTTGTCAAGGGCTTATATTAGTGGAGGGAGAAGGGTGTGTTTCACAGGTCTACAGCCCATGTCCCTTCACAGTGGCGGGTCACTGATTGAGCAGAGCCCTAACCTTATGAAAACCCAAATCTCTCATTTGGAAGCTAAAATTATATTTAATCTCTTCACCAATACTTTTATATTTAAACATTTAAAAAGCCCAACAATTCCATGGGAATCTGATAACTATAATGTGTAGCCTTTCTACTGTAGAGTTTATGTCACACTATCATTGATGAGAATGTCTCAGATGACAACCGAACTGACATCATATTCATTAAGTACCAATGCATATGTCCATCTGGTTGGATTACCAAAATATGGTTCATTTCCCCCCAACTTCTGATGATCCCAGAATCTCTATGTTAACCAAGGGATTTTCAAATGTCACATCAGTAGGGTAGAGAGAGGAAAAAGAAGGGGAGAGGTATTTATGACACTGATCTTTCAGTCCATGGAGTCCATGGAGAATAAGAGCACCTCCTATGCCTTTCGCAACAAAAGCTACAGCTGAAATATCATTGCCAGAATCCATAAATTAAATTGTATAATGAAGCATATGTGTAACTGCATGAATCGACGGTCTAAAGCTATGGTTATACACATTTCATGTGATGGAACATTGTATCATGTGAAAAGACAGCCTTGAAAATGTTCATCTTGTCTTTTGTGTCATAAACAATCCTGGTTCCTGGGGGGCAGAACGCCCAGAAAATGTTCTATATGTTCAAATAGGAGACGGTGCCAGACACATACAGGAACCAAACCTATGTAACTTATCTGCGGAAGCAGTATAAGACATCTAACGGGACTGCCCTGAGGGGAGCTCACTTCAGACCAGTACTGTCATATTATCCAGGTCTGTGCCCAAACAATTCGAGCTTCTACTTTTAAAAATCCACCTTTCCAGAACAAGCCTCTGACTGTAGCCACTTGTTGTAGACCCCCTCAGCCCCCAGCTGTGCCCTGGACACTATATGTGAATTGATTGCCGCCCATCTATCTTCAGAGTTCGTACTGTGACCTAAACTGGGATATGCTTAACACACCGGCCGTCCTGCAATCTAAACTAGATGCCCTCAATCTCACACAAATAATCAAGGAATCTAACATGTCCAACCCTAAATCAGTAACCATAGAAATCATCCTAACCAACCTGCCCTCTGCTGTCTTCAACCAGGATCTCAGCGATCACTGCATCATTGCATGGGTCCACGGTCAAACGACCACCCCTCATTACTGTCAAAAGCTCCCTGAAACACTTCAGCGAGCAGGCCTTTCTATTCAACCTGGCACAGGTATCCTGGAAGGATATTGACCTCATCTCGTCAGCAGAGGATGCCAGCTTCCTCTTTAAAAGTATTTTCCTCACCATCTTAAATAAGCATGCCACATTCAAAAAAATGTAGAACTAAGAGCAGATATAGCCCGTGGTTCACCCCAGACTTGACTGCCCTCGACCAGCACAAAAAACATCCTGTGGCATTCTGCATTAGCCCTCACGATATGCAACTTTCCAGGGAAGTCAGGAACCAATATACACAGTCAGTTAGGAAAGCTAAGGCTAGCTTTTCAAAAATAAATTTGCATCCTGTAGCACTAATTACGTTTGGGATACTGTTACTGTAATTTAATTATAACAATGTGTTTTCATTAATTGAATTCCCTTAATCTATTTTATGAGAATTTGTAAGATTCTTGTTTGCATAAAATAGACGGAGACCAGTCCTTTCAATGATAGGTAACAGAATTTATTCTCGGAGCGCGCTGCCACGTTACCACGAGCAACAGTTTATATACAATAACATGACGTCATTTCATTGCTTAAAAAATTAATCTCCTCCTCCAGACCGAGACAAAGGGAACTTTAAAAGTTCATTCTGACCACACCTAGCACATACACAGGACACACAACACAGCTGAATTAACTTTTGACTCCTCACCATTATCGATCACCACTTAGCTGACAGTTCTAATTAACAGAAAACCTAGGAATGCACTCACAGCCTTATCTAAAACACCCCAGAGCTCAGTTTTGTTGGATCAACCATAGGTTAACTACCTTATCTGTTTACTTAAACCACAAACCATTCCTTTCTTCCTAGTTGGAATGGTGTTCATTAACTTTAATTACTCCTTGTCTGTGTCACACAATCCCTTCTTATGAACTCATATTGTTAATCAGATATAATAAAACAGAGTATAAGTTTACTTAGTGACAGTTTCATTTAAAATAAGTCTATTGTTCAGTCATTTAATCCTAATTTTCCTAACAGATACTAAAGTCCATGGAGAATAAGATCACCTCCTCCCAGCTGCCTACTGCACTGAGGCTAAGAAACACTTTCACCACCGATAAAGCTACGATAATTGATGATTTCAATAAGCATTTTTCTACGGCTGGTCATGCTTTCCACCTGTCTACCCCGGCCAACAACTCTGCACACCCTGTAGCAGCTTGCCGAAGCCCCAAGTTGCCAGTCCAAACAACAGGACAAAATAGTCCGGAGAATAATGACACTAACAAATAACACCATCAAACACAGAGTAACCAGAAACAAGCCCGCACAAATACCCAGCGGGCCTAGTGCCCTTAAATACCCTACAAACAAACCCTAATACAAAACAGGTGTACCCAATTACCCAATAACCAAAACAAACGGAAAGGGAATCGATGGCAGCTAATAGGCCGGTGACGACGACCGCCGAGCACCGCCCGAACAAGAAGAGGCACCATCTTCGGCGAGGTTCGTGACAGACCCTCTCTCTCTTTCTAAAATTATCAGCCAAAAATGTTAGCCTGTTCAACCTCTATTTCGTATCGTCAGAGATACCCAAATATTTGAAGCTGCCACTTTCATCCCCATCTTCAAAGGTGGAGACACTCTAGACCTAAACTGTTATAGACCTATATCCATCCTGTCCTGCCTTTCTAAAATCTTCGCAAGCCAAGTTCTCATACAGATCACCGACCATTTCGAATCCCACCATACCTTCACCACTATGCAATCTGGTTTCCAAACTGGTCATGGGTGCACCTCAGTCACGCTCAAGGTGCTAAACAATATCATAACCGCCATCGATAAAAGACAGTACTGTGCAGCCGTCTTCATCGACCTGGCCAAGGCTTTCAACTCTGTCAATCACTGCATTCTTATCTTCAGACTCAATAGCCTTGGTTTCTCAAATAACTGCCTCACCTGGTTCACCAATTACTTTTCAGATAGAGTTCAGTGTGTCAAATCGGAGGGCCTGTTGTCCGGACCTCTGGCAGTCTCTATTAGGGTGCCACAGGGTTCAATTCTCGGGCCGACTCTTTTCTCTGTATGTTGCTCTTGCTGCTGGTAATTCTCTGATCCAGCTCTACGCAGACGACACCATTCTGTATACATCTGGCCCTTCTTCTTCGTCTCTCCCAACTTAGATAATTTATGACCCGAGCCAAGGTCTGCCTGTGTAGATAATCATTCTAGCCAGTCTGACGATAAATTAATTCATTTCTACCAAGGAACAGACAGTCATTGTTCTACTTCTTGATTATATTTACACACATTATATTCAGTACTAGGATAAAAAGAAAATTCATACATATACAGTAACATAATAGTATTCTGATTAGTCAGTCCTGATTGAAATGTATACATAATTAGTCAGTATTGATAAAAAACAATCCCTTAACACCTACCGGTACTTGATTTAGGCAATGTCATTTACAAAATTGCCTCCAACACTCTATTCAGCAAACTGGATGCAGTCTATCACAGTGCCATTCATTTTGACACCAAAGCCCCATATACTACCCACCACCGCGACCTGTATGCTTTCGTTGGCTGGCCCTCGCTACATATTTGCCGCCAAACCCACTAGCTCCAGGTCATCTATAAGTCTTTGCTAGGTAAAGCCCCGCCTTAACTCAGCTCACTGGTCACCATAGCAACACCCACCCGTAGCACACGCTCCAGCAGGTATATTTCACTGGGAACCCTTTGGCCACCTTTCCTTCCAGTTCTCTGCTGCCAATGATTGGAACGGATTGTAAAAATCACTGAAGCTGGAGACATATCTCCCTCTCTAACTTTAAGCACCAGTTGTCAGAGCAGTTTACCAATCACTGTACCTGTACACAGCCAATCTGTAAATAGCACATCCAACTACCTCATGCCCAAATTGTTATTTATCTTCTTGCTCTTTTGCACCCCAGTATCTCTACATGCACATCTCTCACTCCAGTGTTAATGCTAAATTGTAATTATTTATTCTATTTATTGTCTTACTTCCCTAATTGTCTTACTTCCCTAATCGTCTACATTTGCACACACTGTATATAGATTTTTCTATTGTGTTATTGACTGGGCGTTTGTTTATCCCATGTGGAACTCTGTGTTTTTGTCGCTTTGCTTTATCTTGGCCAGGTCGCAGTTGTAAATGAGAACTTGTTATCAACTCGCCTACCTGGTTAAATAAAGGTGAAGTAAAATAAAATGAATCTAAATTTGACTGTGACATCTCCAGCCTGTTGTTAGTTAATAAACAATTATTAATTTAAGATTGACTTTGAGTGTCCCTGTGTAGAATTTCCACGACTATCTATATATATATATATATTTAAAAAATCAGAGTGCCTTCTGACCCCTTGACTTTTTCAGACCCCTTGACTTTTACCACATTTGTTACATTATAGCTTTATTATAAAATGAATTTTAAAAATCCTCACCAATCTACACACAATACCCCATAATGACAAAACAAAAACAGATTTTTAGAAATGTTGATGAATGATTTATTTCTGTTTAATACCCACTATGATAAATGATTTGAACATGTTCACTTTTATGTACTTTTACAGCATACTGTCATGATATCATTTTCAGAGAGCTAATCATTTGTACCACTATGACTTTGAGGTGTATTTGATTTTAACCTAAAAGTGAATAAAATATTGGTACATCAACTCAAACGTCTAATTTAAATTTAATTTTGGTGAAGAAATATGTTAAGTTATAAAGCTCCCATGCCTCAGCGGGATCATCGGGCTTTCACACCTGAGCCGGTTCGTCGGGCTTCTACTCCCCCAGCCAGCTTGTCCACCGCCCATGCCTGGCACCCCCAGAGGGGAGGGGGGGGGGGGGGGGGGGGGGGGGTACTGTCACGCCTGCTCCCTCGCGTGCTAGACTGCCTTCAGTATACACCTGTCACCATCATTACTCACACCTGTGCATCATCACCGGTCATGATCACACACAGCAGCACATCATTGGACACACCTGGACTCCTTTAATTTGTTGATTGCCCCTCCTATATCTGCCTGTTTCTTTGGTTAGATATTGTTAGATCCCTGTGTCAGCATTAATGTCGTTATGTGTTCTTGTCCAGATGCTATCCTGTCATGTCTGTTGAAATGTAGGAAATTAGATGCTATCCTGTCCTGTGTCATGTCTGTTGAAATGCAGGAAATTAGCTTTAAAACTGCAAAAAAAGTTTCTCAGCTCCATGCAAACTGTGTAGAATTGCTGGAAATTTAGTTTAAAACTACAGAAGCAACGTTCTCTATGCCGCTAAGGTACTTTTCTAGCTGATAGACAATGTTAGAGTTTACACTTCCTCTTGTACTGTGAGGAGGTCAGAGTAATCAAACTATATACCAAATGTATTCATTTTAATATGTATTACTTCTCCTTGCCATTATCACTCATCTGATTATAAGATGTGACTTTTTTTTGTTGCAAACCTATGATGGGGTCGCCAGTTTGCCTGGATGGGTGTCCCTGGGCAAGAGAAGTTTGAAAACACCTGTTCTACAGTACATTTGGCATTTACCAATAAGAAAATAATTATGAAATCTAGTGTTATATACGTATTTGTATGTTTTTACAGTGTATGTATGGATGACTGTTGACAGTGAAGCTGCTTCACTACAAACACTAATGTCTGTCACAAATGCTACCCTGTTGTAATGTTTTTCCTCCTCTTCTGAGGAGGAGTAGGAAAGATCGGACCAATGCGCAGCGTGGTAAGTGTCCATATTTTAATGAAATAACCGAACACTGAATACAAAAGAACAAAAGAAATAAATGAAAACCGAAACAGTTCTGTATGGTAAAACACAGACACAGAAAACAACTACCCACAAATCATAGTGGGAAAACAGGCTGCCTAAGTATGGTTCTCAATCAGAGACAACGATTGACAGCTGCCTCTGATTGGGAACCATATCAGGCCCAACACATTAAAATATAAACACACAGAACAAAACGTAGAATGCCCAACCCAACTCACGCCCTGACCAAACTAAAATAGAGACTTAAAAAAGGAACTAAGGTCAGGACGTGACACCTGTGTCCTGTATAGTTCCCTAATTTTGACCAGTAACCGAGAAGCTCTATAAAGGGAATAGGGTGCCATTTGGGGGTACATTCTAAGTATTCAGGGACTCTCCATGGCCTCCTCCGTCCCCAGCCAAAACACACTGAACTCCTTCACATCTCTTTCTACGTACTAACATCATGCTTAGAATCTAGTGTTTGTCAGAACTGGATTCAAATACTATTTCAAATCTTTCAAATACTTTTGAGCATTTGCTCGAGTCTGCCTAAAGTGCCAAATGGGCAGAGTTTATCATGTCTGGACTATTATTTTGGTTCCCTGAAGCCAGGCAAGCTCAATCAAGCACAGATTTGAGTATTTGAGATGATTTCAAATAGTATTTGAACACAGGTCTACTGTTTGTCTCTGTGTGTAAACTCTCAGACATTGCTGATTCGGACACTGACTCTGACCATACTGCTGTCTCTGATCCTCCCTCACCCTTCCTCTCCTCTCTCCCTGTAACTCTGCTCCAATCGGATATTCTCTGGGTCAGTGCCACTCCGCTGCCATGGTAACGAGATGTTTTGAAAAGGGGTGTGGTTAGGTGGGGGGAGAGAGAGAGAGATAACGTGATATACAGACTCAATGTGATCTATTTGATTTCAAGGACAGGAAAAAGCCCTGATGAACACACAGATCCATTCCTGCACTTCTAGATTACATTCCAAATGGCATACTATCCATTACATAGTGCAGTACGTACCAGGGCCCATAGGGCTTTGGTCAAAAGTAGTGCAAAAAATAGGCAGTAAAAAACCACTGCCTGTGCCCCTTTGACTTGTCATTTAATTATTTTACAAACTTCTACAGATGCGCAATCGAGAGCATCCTGCCGGGCTGTATCACCACCTGGTACGGCAATTGCACCGCCCTCAAACGCAAGGCTCTCCAGAGGGTAGTGCGGTCTGCACAACGCATCACCGGGGGAAAACTACCTGCCCTCCAGGACACCTACAGCACCCGATTTCACATGAAGGCCAAAAAGATCATCAAGGACAACAATCACCCGAGCCACTGCCTGTTCACCCTGCTATCATCCAGAAGGCGAGGTCAGTACAGGTGCATCCAAGCTGGGACCGAGAGACTGAAAAACAGCTTCTACCTCAAGGTCATCAAATTGTTAAACAGCCATCACTAACATAGAGAGGCTGCTGCCAACTTACAATCTCAAATCTCTGGCCACTTTAATAAACAGACTTAATAAAGGTATCACTTGCCACTTTAATATTGTTTACATATCCTACATTACTCATCTCATATGTACATTGGGGAGAACTAGTAATTGATACACTGCCAATTTTGCAGGTTTTCCTACTTACAAATGCATATTAATTACTTAAAAATCATACAATGTGATTTTCTGGATTTTTGTTTTAGATTCCGTCTCTCACAGTTGAAGTGTACCTATGATAAAACAATTACAGACCTCTACATGCTTTGTAAGTAGGAAAACCTGCAAAATCGGCAGTGTATCAAATACTTGTTCTCCCCACTGTATATACTGTATTCTACACCATCTACTGCACCTTGCCTATGCCGCACGCCATTGCTCATCCATATATTTATATGTACATATTCTATTCATACCTTTACATTTGTGCGTATTGGTGTGTATAAGGTAGTTGTTGTGAATTTGTTAGATTACTTGTTCGATATTACTGCATATGTAATGGTTGTCGTCGGGAGAAGGAGAAAAGGACCAAGGTGCAGCGTGGTTCATAATACGTTTAATGAATACAAAACACTAGAACAAAAACAACAAACGAACAGTTCTGCAAGGTGTAATACACAAAACAGAAAACAACTACCCACAAACACAGGTGGGAACAGGCTACCTAGGTATGGTTCTCAATCAGAGACAACGATCGACAGCTGCCTCGGATTGGGAACCATACCAGGCCAAACACATTGAAATACAACACACAGAACAAAACATAGAATGAAAAACATAGAATGCCCACCCCAACTCACGCCCTGACCAAACCAAAATAGAGACATAATAAAGGAACTAAGGTCAGAACGTGACAGCATAGTCGGAACTAGAAGCACAAGCATTTAGCTATACTCGCATTAACATCTGCTAACCATGTGTATGTGACCAATTAAATTTGACTTGATTAGATTTGTATTTTTTTGTACCGTTTGTATGTTTAATTTTAATTCGCATGGATTTTAAAGAGAAATTGAAATGGACGAGCTGATAAAAGGGAATGCCGTATGGAACTAAACTATAAATATGGATTGATGTCTGGAAACTACTATGTTTTATTGAGAAAACCGTGCCTTAAAAATACATTTTTTTAAAACTATTACATTGTTGTCTGCCTCTACCTCACACTGCCCAGATTTTAAAGAACATTCACATTCCACTCCCTCCAGTCTATTCATCCTGAACTGCTTCAGTCAATAAATCAAATCCAAAATCAAATGTATTTATGTAGCCCTTCGAACATCAGCTGATATCTCAAAGTGCTGTACAGAAACCCAGCCTAAAACCCCAAACAGCAAGCAATGCAGGTGTAGAGGCACGGTGGCTAGGAAAAACTCCCTAGAAAGCCCAAAACCTAGGAAGAAACCTAGAGAGGAACCAGGCTATGTGGGGTGGCCAGTCCTCTTCTGGCTGTGCTGGGTGGAGATTATAACAGAACATGGTCAAGATGTTCAAATGTTCATAAATGACCAGCATGGTCAAATAATAATAATAACAGGCAGAACAGTTGAAACTGGAGCAGCAGCACGGCCAGGTGGACTGAGGACCGCAAGGAGTCATCATGCCAGGTAGTCCTGAGGCATGGTCCTAGGGCTCAGGTCCTCCGAGAGAGAGAAAGAAAGAAAGAGAGAGTTAGAGAGAGCATACTTAAGTTCACACAGGACACCGGAGGGACAGGAGAAGTACTCCAGATATAACAAACTGACCCTAGCCCCCCGACACATAAACTACTGCAGCATAAATACTGGAGGCTGAGACAGGAGGGGTCAGGAGACACTGTGGCCCCATCCGATGACACCCCCGGACAGGGCCAAACAGGAAGGATATAACCCCACCCACTTTGCCAAAGCACAGCCCCCACACCACTAGAGGGATATCTTCAACCACCAACTTACCATCCTGAGACAAGGCCGAGTATAGCCCATAAAGATCTCCGCCACGGCACAACCCAAGGGGCAGCGCCAACCCAGACAGGAAGATCACATCAGTGACTGAACCTACTCAAGTGACGCACCCCTCCTAGGGACGGCATGAAAGAGCACCTGTAAGCCAGTGTCTCAGCCCCTGTAATAGGGTTAGATGCAGAGAATCCCAGTGGAAAGAGGGGAACCGGCCAGGCAGAGACAGCAAGGGCGGTTCGTTGCTCCAGAGCCTTTCCGTTCACCTTCACACTCCTGGGCCAGACTACACTCAATCATATGACCCACTGAAGAGATGAGTCTTCAGTAAAGACTTAAAGGTTGAGACCGAGTTTGCGTCTCTCACATGGGTAGGCAGACCGTTCCATAAAAAATAAAAAAGCCCTACCTCCAGCTGTTTGCTTAGAAATTCTAGGGACAATTAGGAGGCCTGCGTATTGTGACTGTAGCGTATGTGTAGGTATGTACGGCAGGACCAAATCAGAGAGATAGGTAGGAGCAATCCCATGTAATGCTTTGTAGGTTAGCAGTAAAACCTTGAAATCAGGCCTTGCCTTGAAAGGAAGCCAGTGTATGGAGGCTAGCACTGGAGTAATATGATCAAATTTTTTGGTTCTAGTCAGGATTCTAGCAGCCGTATTTAGCACTAACTGAAGTTTATTTAGTGCTTTATCCGGGTAGCCGGAAAGTAGAGCATTGCAGTAGTCTAAACGAGAAGTAACAAAATCATGGATTCATTTTTCTGCATCATTTTTGGACAGAAATTTCAGATTTTTGCAATGTTACGTAGATGGAAAAAAGCTGTCCTTGAAACAGTCTTGATATGTTTGTCAAAAGAGAGATCAGGGTCCAGAGTAACGCAGAGGTCCTTCACAGTTTTATTTGAGACGACTGTACAACCATTAAGATGAATTGTCAGATTCAACAGAAGATCTCTTTGTTTCTTGGGACCTAGAACAAGCATCTCTGTTTTGTCCGAGTTTAAAAGTAGAACGTTTGCAGCCATCCACTTCCTTATGTCTGAAACACAGGCTTCTAGCGAGGGCAATTTTGGAGCTTCACCATGTTTCTTTGAAATGTACAGCTGTGTGTCATCCGCATAGCAGTGAAAGTTAACATTATGTTTTCGAATGACATCCCCAAGAGGTAAAATATATAGTGAAAACAATAGTGGTCCTAAAACGGAACCTTGAGGAACACCGAAATTGACAGTTGATTTGTCAGAGGAAAAACCATTCACAGAGACAAACTGATATCTTTCCGACAGATAAGATCTAAACCAGGCCAGAACTTGTCCGTGTAGACCAATTTGGGTTTCCAATCTCTCCAAAAGAATTTGGTGATCGATGGTATCAAAAGCAGCACTAAGGTCTAGGAGCACAAGGACAGATGCAGAGCCTCTGTCTGATGCCATTAAAAGGTCATTTACCACCTTCACAAGTGCAGTCTCAGTGCTATGATGGGGTTTAAAACCAGACTGAAACATTTTGTATACATTGTTTGTCTTCAGGAAGGCAGTGAGTTGCTGCACAACAGCCTTTTCTAAAAATGTTGAGAGGAATGGAAGATTCGATATAGGCCGATAGTTTTTTATATTTTCTGGGTCAAGGTTTGGCTTTTTCAAGAGAGGCTTTATTACTGCCACTTTTAGTGAGTTTGGTACACATCCGGTGGATAGAGAGTCGTTTATTATGTTCAACATAGGAGGGCCAAGCACAGGAAGCAGCTCTTTCAGTAGTTTAGTTGGAATAGGGTCCAGTATGCAGCTTGAAGGTTTAGAGGCTATGATTATTTTCATCATTGTGTCAAGAGATATAGTACTAAAACACTTGAGTGTCTCTCTTGATCCTAGGTCCTTGCCGAGTTGTGCAGACTCAGGACAACTGAGCTTTGAAGGAATACGCAGATTTAAAGAGGAGTCCGTAATTTGCTTTCTAATAATCATGATCTTTTCCTCAAAGAAGTTGATGAATTTATTACTGCTGAAGTGAAATCCATCCTCTCTTGGGGAATGCTGCTTTTTAGTTAGCTTTGCGACAGTATCAAAAAGGAATTTCGGATTGTTCTTATTTTCCTCAATTAAGTTGGAGAAATAGGATGATCGAGCAGCAGTAAGGGCTCTTCGATACTGCACGGTACTGTCTTTCCAAGCTAGTCGGAAGACTTCCAGTTTGGTGTGGCGCCATTTCCGTTCCAATTTTCTGGAAGCTTGCTTCAGAGCTCGGGTATTTTCTATACCAGGGAGCTAGTTTCTTATGAGAAATGTTTTTAGTTTTTAGGGGTGCAACTGCATCTAGGGTATTGCGCAAGGTTAAATTAAGTTCCTCAGTTAGGTGGTTAACTGATTTTTGTCCGCTGACGTCCTTGGGTAGACAGAGGGAGTCTGGAAGGACATCAAGGAATCGTTGTTGTCTGTGAATTTATAGCACGACTTTTGATGTTCCTTGGTTGGGGTCTGAGCAGATTATTTGTTGCAATTGCAAACGTAATACAATGGTGGTCCGATAGTCCAGGATTATGACGAAAAACATTAAGATCCACAACATTTATTCCAAGGGACAAAACTAGGTCCAGAGTATGACTGTGACAGTGGGTAGGTCCAGAGACATGTTGGACAAAACCCACTGAGTCGATGATGGCTCCGAAAGCCTTTTGGAGTGGGTCTGTGGACTTTTCCATGTGAATATTAAAGTCACCTAAAATTTGATTATTATCTGCTATGACTACAAGGTCCGATAGGAATTCAGGGAACTCAATGATGAACGCTGTATATGGCCCAGGAGGCCTGTAAACAGTAGCTATAAAAAATGATTGAGTAGGCTGCATAGATGTCATGACTAGAAGCTCAAAAGACAAATTATTTATTCATTTTTTGTAAATTGAAATTTGCTATTGTAAATGTTAGCAACACCTTCTCCTTTGCGGGATGCACGGGGGCTATGGTCACTAGTGTAGCCAGGAGGTGAGGCCTCATTTAACACAGTAAATTCATCAGGCTTAAGCCATGTTTCCGTCAGGCCAATCACATCAAGATTATGATCAGTGATTAGTTAATTGACTATAATTGCCTTTGATGTGAGGGATCTAACATTAAGCGGTAGTGGTCGATAAGGGCCCTGTCGTTCCATCCCGCTCCTGCGGCCAGGGTCCGAAATTCCAAGGCGAACTCCTTGGTGCTCCTCATCCCCTGCCTCAGGTGGAAGAGACGTTCACATGTCGCTCTACCCTCGGGCAGGTGGTCGAAGACTGCCCGGAAGTGGTGGGCGAACTCCTCGAAGTCGTCCAACGCCGGCATCTCCTTCTCCCCACACGGCGTTAGCCCACTCCAGAGCTCTCCCTGAGAGGCATGAGACAAGGGCGAACACCTTCTCCCTTCCCGTGGGAGCCGGGTAAACGGTGGCCAGGTATAGGTCCAGCTGTAGCAGGTAACCCTGGCACACAAAATAATGTACAACAACACAATACCACAGGTTCAAAACAATGCCCAGAAAAAAACTGCCTGACGTGTCACACAATAAACGTCACAAACAATTACACACACAGACATGGGGGGGGATCAGAGGATAATATACATGTAGAGTGATGAGGGGATGTAAACCAGGTGTGCGGGAAAACAAGACAAAACAAATGGAAAATGAAAGGTGGAGCATCGATGGCTAGAAGAACGGTGACTTCGACCACCAAGCGCCGCCCGAACAAGGAGACGAGCTGACTTCGGCGGGAGTCGTGACATCAATATACACATCAATAACACACATCAATATACACATCAATCAATACACATCAATATACACATCAATATACACATCAATCAATACACATCAATAATGCACATCAATATACAAATCACAATACACATCAATAATACACATCAATCAATACACATCAATATACACATCAATATACACATCAATCAATACACATCAATAATGCACATCAATATACACATCAATAATACACATCAATATACACATCAATCAATACACATCAATAATACACATCAATATACACATCAATAATACACATCAATATACACATCAATCAATACACATCAATATACACATCAATATACACATCAATCAATACACATCAATCAATACACATCAATAATACACATCAATATACACATCAATAATACACATCAATATACACATCAATAATACACATCACAATACACATCAATAATACACATCAAAATATACATCGATATGCACATCAATAATACACATCAATAATACACATCAATATACACATCAATCAATACACATCAATACACAGAGATTATTCCATAAGTAAAAAAACTCAAGCAGATTTACCAAACTCAGTGGAGATCAAAGGGATCTCCAGAGTTCTCCATCTCTGAGATCGGGTCTGGTGTCTCGTACGTCTGGAACAATGAAGTAAGGTACGGCGGAGGTTTATGCAGGATGGCGGTATAAACTAAAAGAGTGCAATGCATCGACAAATGAGACTTCAGAGAGGGCCACCCTCATTTCTGATACAGAATGCAGTGATGTGTACTGAACCTGTCGTCCTTAATAAAGTGCAGTGATGTGTACTGAACCTGTCGCCCTTAATAAAGTGCAGTGAGGTGTACTGAACCTGTCACCCTTAATAAAGTGCAGTGAGGTGTACTGAACCTGTCGCCTTAATAAAGTGCAGTGAGGTGTACTGAACCTGTCACCCTTAATAAAGCACAGTGAGGTGTACTGAACCTGTCGCCCTTAATAAAGCACAGTGAGGTGTACTGAACCTGTCGCCCTTAATAAAGCACAGTGAGGTGTACTGAACCTGTCGCCCTTAATAAAGCACAGTGAGGTGTACTGAACCTGTCGCCCTTAATAAAGTGCAGTGATGTGTACTGAACCTGTCGCCCTTAATAAAGTGCAGTGAGGTGTACTGAACCTGTCGCCTTAATAAAGTGCAGTGAGGTGTACTGAACCTGTCACCCTTAATAAAGCACAGTGAGGTGTACTGAACCTGTCGCCCTTAATAAAGCACAGTGAGGTGTACTGAACCTGTCGCCCTTAATAAAGCACAGTGAGGTGTACTGAACCTGTCGCCCTTAATAAAGCGCAGTGAGGTGTACTGAACCTGTCGCCCTTAATAAAGTGCAGTGATGTGTACTGAACCTGTCGCCCTTAATAAAGTGCAGTGATGTGTACTGAACCTGTCACCCTTAATAAAGTGCAGTGATGTGTACTGAACCTGTCACCCTTAATAAAGTGCAGTGATGTGTACTGAACCTGCCGCCCGTAATAAAGTGCAATGAGGTGTACTGAACCTGTCGACCTTAATAAAGTGCAGTGAGGTGTACTGAACCTGTCGCCCTTAATAAAGTGCAGTGAGGTGTACTGAACCTGTCGCCCTTAATAAAGTACAGTGATGTGTACTGAACCTGTCGCCCTTAATAAAGCGCAGTGAGGTGTACTGAACCTGTCGACCTTAATAAAGTGCAGTGAGGTGTACTGAACCTGTTGCCCTTAATAAAGCACAGTGAGGTGTACTGAACCTGTCACCCGTAACAAAGTGCAGTGAGGTGTACTGAACCTGTCGCCCTTAATAAAGTGCAGTGAGGTGTACTGAACCTGTCGCCCTTAATAAAGTGCAGTGAGGTGTACTGAACCTGTCGCCCTTAATAAAGCACAGTGAGGTGTACTGAACCTGTCGCCCTTAATAAAGTGCAGTGAGGTGTACTGAACATGTCGCCCTTAATAAAGTGCAGTGAGGTGTACTGAACCTGTCGACCTTAATAAAGTACAGTGAGGTGTACTGAACCTGTCACCCTTAATAAAGCGCAGTGAGGTGTACTGAACCTGTCGCTCTTAATAAAGCACAGTGAGGTGTACTGAACCTGTCGACCTTAATAAAGTGCAGTGAGGTGTACTGAACCTGTCGCCCTTAATAAAGTGCAGTGAGGTGTACTGAACCTGTCGACCTTAATAAAGTGCAGTGAGGTGTACTGAACCTGTCGCCCTTAATAAAGCGCAGTGAGGTGTACTGAACCTGTCGCCCTTAATAAAGTACAGTGATGTGTACTGAACCTGTCACCCTTAATAAAGCGCAGTGAGGTGTACTGAACCTGTCGCCCTTAATAAAGCACAGTGAGGTGTACTGAACCTGTCGCCCTTAATAAAGTGCAGTGAGGTGTACTGAACCTGTCGCCCTTAATAAAGCACAGTGAGGTGTACTGAACCTGTCGCCCGTAACAAAGTGCAGTGAGGTGTACTGAACCTGTCGCCCTTAATAAAGTGCAGTGAGGTGTACTGAACCTGTCGCCCTTAATAAAGTGCAGTGAGGTGTACTGAACCTGTCGCCCTTAATAAAGCACAGTGAGGTGTACTGAACCTGTCGCCCTTAATAAAGTGCAGTGAGGTGTACTGAACCTGTCGCCCTTAATAAAGTGCAGTGAGGTGTACTGAACCTGTCGACCTTAATAAAGTACAGTGAGGTGTACTGAACCTGTCACCCTTAATAAAGCGCAGTGAGGTGTACTGAACCTGTCGCTCTTAATAAAGCACAGTGAGGTGTACTGAACCTGTCGACCTTAATAAAGTGCAGTGAGGTGTACTGAACCTGTCGCCCTTAATAAAGTGCAGTGAGGTGTACTGAACCTGTCGACCTTAATAAAGTGCAGTGAGGTGTACTGAACCTGTCGACCTTAATAAAGTGCAGTGAGGTGTACTGAACCTGTCGCCCTTAATAAAGTGCAGTGAGGTGTACTGAACCTGTCGCCCTTAATAAAGTACAGTGATGTGTACTGAACCTGTCGCCCTTAATAAAGCGCAGTGAGGTGTACTGAACCTGTCGACCTTAATAAAGTGCAGTGAGGTGTACTGAACCTGTTGCCCTTAATAAAGCACAGTGAGGTGTACTGAACCTGTCACCCGTAACAAAGTGCAGTGAGATGTACTGAACCTGTCGCCCTTAATAAAGTGCAGTGAGGTGTACTGAACCTGTCGCCCTTAATAAAGTGCAGTGAGGTGTACTGAACCTGTCGCCCTTAATAAAGCACAGTGAGGTGTACTGAACCTGTCGCCCTTAATAAAGTGCAGTGAGGTGTACTGAACATGTCGCCCTTAATAAAGTGCAGTGAGGTGTACTGAACCTGTCGACCTTAATAAAGTACAGTGAGGTGTACTGAACCTGTCACCCTTAATAAAGCGCAGTGAGGTGTACTGAACCTGTCGCTCTTAATAAAGCACAGTGAGGTGTACTGAACCTGTCGACCTTAATAAAGTGCAGTGAGGTGTACTGAACCTGTCGCCCTTAATAAAGTGCAGTGAGGTGTACTGAACCTGTCGACCTTAATAAAGTGCAGTGAGGTGTACTGAACCTGTCGCCCTTAATAAAGCGCAGTGAGGTGTACTGAACCTGTCGCCCTTAATAAAGTACAGTGATGTGTACTGAACCTGTCGCCCTTAATAAAGCGCAGTGAGGTGTACTGAACCTGTCGCCCTTAATAAAGCACAGTGAGGTGTACTGAACCTGTCGCCCTTAATAAAGTGCAGTGAGGTGTACTGAACCTGTCGCCCTTAATAAAGCACAGTGAGGTGTACTGAACCTGTCGCCCGTAACAAAGTGCAGTGAGGTGTACTGAACCTGTCGCCCTTAATAAAGTGCAGTGAGGTGTACTGAACCTGTCGACCTTAATAAAGTGCAGTGAGGTGTACTGAACCTGTCGCCCTTAATAAAGTGCAGTGAGGTGTACTGAACCTGTCGCCCTTAATAAAGCACAGTGAGGTGTACTGAACCTGTTGCCCTTAATAAAGCACAGTGAGGTGTACTGAACCTGTCGCCCTTAATAAAGTGCAGTGATGTGTACAGAACCTGTCGCCCTTAATAAAGTACAGTGAGGTGTACTGAACCTGTCGCCCTTAATAAAGTGCAGTGCGCTATGATAAACAGTGTCCAATGACTTCAATACAGTGGCAGCTGCATTCATATAGACAATATCACCATAATCTATGACCGGTATGAACGTCGACTGAATTATTTGTTTTCTGCTTGTTAATGAAACCCATGGCTCCCCTATTTGGGTGTCAGTAATTTGGTAAGGGCTGCCCTATCAGAAATGTACATGTTAAAAACGCGTTGGAAATACTATAATTACGCAATAACAAATCTTATAGTTACACAAGTTGATTTGTAACATGCTAAAAATACATTCTACCGAGTCTTTAATTTCACAAACATCTGAGTTTGGAGAGCATTTTCAGTTCCTATATAAATATCTATCAAGTAATTTCAAATGCCATGGAACCTGTAAAAATTGCAAACAGAATGTGTTAACCTTCCGGTTATGGGTGTAAAAATCTACTGGAGGAAGAGGAAGTATAGGCCTATGTGACAATACTTCCTCATTTAGGTTTAGTCATTTATCAAAGTATGGCGACCTTGTGTTTCCCCATCGCTATTCTACTAACTCTCCTCCATCAAGCAGGTAAAAGCATTTTCTAAAACATCTGTATAGTGATATTTATTATATTGATTAGACATGTGTGTCTATAATCTGATTAGTAGGTTAGTAAGTAACAGGCAGTATAATTTGTACTGATTACTCTGCTTATAACCAGTCCAACCAGTGTACTGGTTGTCTAACCGGTCGAATCAGTGGGTGAAAAAGGAAATTATATGATTTACTGAACTTTTAAGTCATGTGTTGTGATGTGTTGAACTTTACCACATTCAAGTAATTCATTGACTTTTAAATTGAAAATATGTAATTAACTTTAGGGCAACATTTTTGGATGATACTGTAGTTTTAAACACATGTTGAAGCTATACACGTGTTTACAAGTAATGAGTAATACAACCATTTTGGGTTGTGATAGTATAGTGATAGTATACCGTACTGTGAGGAAAAGTTCTGTGTCAGTTACAAGAAGGTTACTGACAGGAAACTACGCAACAACGCCATTTGAAGCAAGAAAACTTCTCACTATCGGAAATGCACAGCTCAACTTGTATTCACATGTGTCTGTAAGAATCAACCACAAATATGTGCCCATATTTATAAGCATCCAAGTTATCTATGCTTTTTGGCAGAATAGGTTGTACTTCCTGGAGTTATACTTCATCAAGTTGCTTTTACTGAATGGTTTCTGATACTGAACAGTTGATAGTGTGTATCATATCCTAGTTCTTTGCTGTAAAAGTACTTCTGTATTACTTGTAACAAAGGTTGTGACTCTGTTGATCTAAAGGCAGCTGATCTTATTAATGGGTTAATATTTAAACCGTTTAGCAAATAGGGCGTATTGTTACGTCCGTCGATGAATGAATTAGACTAAAGCGCAGCGTGGAAAGTGTTCATGATATGCAATGCTGAAACACCGACAAAACAACCAAATATAAAGGAACGTAAAGTTCTGCAGGGCTCTACAGCTACTGTGTAAAAACAAGATCCCACAAACTCAGGTGGAAAACAGGCTGCCTAAGTATGATTCCCAATCAGAGACAACGATAGACAGCTGCCTCTGATTGGGAACAATATCCGGCCAACAAAGAAATAGAAAACTAGAATGCCCACCCAAATCACACCCTGACCTCACCAAATAGAGAAATACACAGGCTCTCTCAGGTCAGGGCATGACACATATAGAAAAATTCCTGCCCAAACTACAAGCCTGCAAATTGGATCATTACAATGTGTCAGTCAGTTTGGCTATTTGCAAAAACAATCCATTTCCACATATTCCTTTAGGAGGTTGCGTTGCTAAATTCATATATCCTACTGCTGTATTTGTCACATTGTTTGATGGGCTTTTTCATCTTTTTTTTACATGACGTATTCTGTGTTTATTTCAGAGCCCAGTGCTGAGACCTCTGTGTTTGTGCAGAAGGGACAGGATGTTCGCCTGAATGTCCAGACAAATGTTCAACTGAAAGAAGATGTTGATGTGCTATATTGGAAGTTTAACAGATTAGACAATGTTGTAAAGTACCCCCCAAAAGTTACCTTTGAAAGGTACCGAGGTAGGGCTGAATTTAGTGAGGAAGACTTCTCTCTGCTACTGAAGAACCTCCAGGAAGGAGACAGTGGACTTTATGATGCAGTAGTGACTGGTAACAATGACAGAAACGTTGCTAAATACTTGATAAATGTCCAAGGTATGTCTGACAGTTTTTCTATTTTTTCACAGTTTAATTAAACAAGCTAAACATGGTGTACAGGTTAAATGCATATTCATTGGGACTCTAGCTCATGTACTCAGGTTAATAAACAAACAATAAAGGAATTATATTTGTTTTCAGAGAGAGTTGAGCCTCCAGTCCTGACAGTGGACTCTGTCTCCTCCATCAATGGCACCTGTAACGTGACTGTGGCCTGCAGAGGTCAGAACACCTCTGTCAACTCCAGCTGTAACAGCAGCACCTGCTCTCAGGTGGGAGGAGAGAGAAGAAGGGCTGAGACAACCACTGTCCCCCTGCTCTCTGTCTATGTGGCAGGGGGTTCCATCATCTGTAACCACAGCAACCAAGTCAGCTGGGCCAACGACACCAAGGAGATCAAAACAATTTGTCTGGAAAAAGGTAAGACAGATTTATACAAACACCGTGCACACACACACGCTCACACACACACACACACACACACTCACACACACACACACACACACACACACACACACACACACACACACACACACACACACACACACACACACACACACTAGACTAGATGTTATATGCTGACGTATGTTGACGTTTAGATTTTGATGTCATTGTAATTCCAAAACCAGAGCGGGACAAGGAGGACCATAACTACGCTGTCACAGTCGGGATGCCAGGTCCCATCATCCACGTCATCATCATCTTTGTTGGATGCGCCTTGATTGGTTGGTGAAAGCTAAATAAAGGTAAGCTCACTGTTCTTGCTTATTACAGAAACCGTACAGTTGTGAATAAAACGGTTCCCTGGAGTAGGGAAGGAGGTATAACATACTCAGGAGAGTCAACAACCAATCCTATTCACCTGAAGCAAACTGAAATCGTGCCCAACGTGCCAATGGATGCCAAGCCCACCCTCGGAAGCCCCACAATTCTGGCTATAATACCGGGGCTCGCATCCATTTCCAAAATTCATTACAGCACTTTAGTAAGCCCAAACCCCCTGACTGCACAAGGCCAAAATATGTTATACCACATTCTCTCCTTCAGGGAACAGTACTTATATTCATAACTGTACATTCCCTTTCAGACGGTCACTCGGTATAAAACATGCAGACATACAATCAAGCCCCAAGCCGGCTCAGACGGTACCAAACTAGGAGACCCGCCCAAGCACCCACAGGTTCCACTGGATCCAAAAAGGGTCACAGAAACCACCTTTTCCCCCTACCTTAATACTTACCAGAGAAGCCTGAATTGTCAGTACCTCATGGGGCCTGAACTGTCAGAGCCCTATATAACAAACCAGAACCTGCTACAACACGGTTATGTATACCGACACGCTGCCTCTGCAGCCCAAGTCCCCAGACCCCACCGTTCCAAGAATAACACTAACTTTGTGAGCCTAAAATGTCAGAACTCGTACAAGGAACCGCAAGTCCAAAACAACAGAACACCAAGTCATGACTTGGTAAAACGCACGCACACTGCATTAGTGTCAAGTAGTGTCACTGAAACCCACAGGACACCTGCAGTAACCTTGGAAGGGTGTACCCGCACACTGCCACGGCAGCCCAATGCTCAAACCCACAGGGAATTGTGGCAACCCGGATAAATGTGTTCTGTCTGCTGCAGCACATCAAGGCAGCCAAAGGCTTAAACCCACAGGGAAACTGTGATAAACCGAATAAATGTTGCCTGACATCAACCATGACGACCCAACATTTTCCATACACACAAAAAGTTTTTTTTTCTCAAATGCCTTGCACAAATATGTTTACATCCTGTTAGTGAGCATTTCTCCGTTTCCAAGATAATCCATCCACCTGACAGGTTTGGTATATCAAGAAGCTGATTAAACAGCATGATCATTACACAGGTGCACCTTGTGCAGGGGACAATAAAAGGCCACTCTAAAATGTGCAGTTTTGTCACACAACACAATGCCACAAATCAAGTTTCAGGTTGAGGAGTGTGCAATTGGCATGCTGACTGCAGGAATGTCCACCAATGTAATTGTAGAGAATTTGTCAGTACGTCCAACCGGTCTCGCAATGTGTTTGGCGTTGTGTGGGTGAAAGGTTTGCTGAGTTATTTGTACTTTTTTATGGATCCCCATTAGCTGCTGTCAAGGCAGCTGCTACTCTTCCTGGGTAGTTCTTGTATGCATGTGTCTGTGCCAATGTTTGTGTTGCTTCACAGACCCCGCTGTTCCATAAGGTTTTTTTAATCAGTTTTTTAAATATAATTTTACTGCTTGCGTCAGGTACTTCATGTGGAATAGAGGTCCATGTAGTCATGGCTCTGTGTAGAACAGTGTGCCTCCCATAGTCTGTTCTGGTCGTGGGGACTGTGAAGAGATCTCTTGTGGCATGTCTTGTGCAGTATGCATGGGTGTCCGAGCTGTGTGCCAGTAGTTTAGACAGACTCTCATATATAAAAGTAGTGATGAAGTCAATCTCTCTTCCACTTTTAGCCAGGAGAGATTGACATGCATATTATCGATATTAGCTCTCTGTGTACATCCAAGAGCCAGCCGTGCTGCCCTGTTTTGATCAATTTACAATTTTCCTGAGTCCTTTTTTGTGGCACCTGACCACACGACTGAACAGTAGTCAAGGTGCAACAAAACTAGGGCTTTTAGGACCTGCTTTGTTGATAGTGTTGTTAAGAAGGCAGAGTATCGCTTTATTATAGACAGGCTGCTCCCCATCTTAGCTACTAAATCTTAGCTACTAAATCTTCGCTACTAAATGTCTTTTTTGCTCGCTTCGAGGCAAGCAACACTGAAGTATGCACAAGAGCACCAGCTGTTCTGGATGACTGTCTGATAACTCTCTCGGTAGCCGATGTGAACAAAACCTTTAAATAGGTCAACATTCACAAAGCCGCTGGGCCAGATGGATTACTAGGACGTGTACTCAAAGCATGTGCAGACCAACTGTCAAGTGTCTTCACTGACATTTTCAACCTCTCCCTGACCGAGACTGTAAACCTTCAAGCAGACCACCATAGTCCCTGTGCCCAAGGAAGCTAAAGTAACCTGCCTAAATGATTACCGCCCCGTGGCACTCATGGAGCAGTTGCCATGAAGTGCTTTGAAAGGCTGGTCATGGCTCACATCAACAGCATCCAACAGATCCACAGATGACGCAAACTCAATCGCACTCCACACCGCCCTTTCTCACCTGGACAAAAGGAACACCTATGTGAGAATACTGTTCATCGACTACAGCTCAGCGTTCAACACCATAGTGCCCAAGAAGCTCATCACTAAGCTAAGGACTCTCGCACTAAACACTTCCCTCTGCAACTGGATACTGGACTGCCTGACGGGCCGCCCCCAGGTGGTAAGACTAGGCAACAATACGTCTGCCACGCTGATCCTTAACACTGTGGCCCCTCAGGGGTGTGTACCTAGTCCCCTCCTGTATTCCCTGTTCACCTACGACTGTGTGGGCAAACATGACTCCAACACCATCATTTAGTTTGCTGACGACACAACAGTGGTAGGCCTGATCACAGACAACGATGAGACGGCCTACAGGGAGGAGGTCAGTTAACTGGCAGTGTGGTGCCAGGACAACAACCTCTCCCTCAACGTGAGCAAGACAAAGGAGCTCATCGTGGACTACAGGAAAAGGTGGTCTGAACAGGCCCCCATTAACATCGACGGGGCTGTAGTGGAGCGGGTTGAGAGCTTCATGTTCCTTGGTGTCCACATCACCAATGACTGATCTTGTTCCAAACATACCAAGACAGTCGTGAAGAGGGCATGACAAAACCTTTTCCCCCTCAGGAGACTGAAAAGATTTGGCATGGGTCCCCAGATCCTCAAAAGGTTCTACAGCTGCACCATTGAGAGCATCCTGACCGGTTGCATCACCGCCTGGTATGGCAACTGCTCGGCATCTGACCGTAAGGCGCTAAAGAGGGTAGTACGAATGGGCCAGTACATCACTGGGGCCAAGCTTCCTACCATCCAGGACCTATATAATAGGCGGTGTCAGAGGAAAGCCCATAAAATTGTCAGAGACTCCAGTCACCCAAGTTAAAGACTGTTTTCTCTGCTACCTCATAGCAAGCGGTACTAGAGCGCCAAGTCTAGGACCAAAAGGCTCCTCAACAGCTTCTACCCCCAAGCCATTAGACTGCTGAACAATTCATAAAAATCTCCACCGCACAATTTACATTGACCCTTTTGTCTTGTACACTGATTGTCTTGTACACTGCTGCTACTCGCTGTTTGTTTGTTACCTATGCATAGTCACTTCGCCCCCACCTACATGTACAGATTACCTCAACTAGCCTGTACTGCACACTGACTCGGTACCGGTGCCCCCTGTATATTGCCTCGTTATATTTTATTCCTATTGTGTTACTTTTAATTATTACTTTTTGTTTTTGCCTACTTGGTAAATATTTTCTTCTTCTTGAACTGCACTGTTGGTTAAGGGCTCGTAAGCATTTCACGGTAAAGTCTACACTTGTATTCGGTGCATGTGGCAAATAAAGTTGGATTTGATTCGATCAATATGTTTTGACCATGACAGTTTACAATCTAGGGTTACTCCAATCAGTTTAGTCATCTCAACTTGCTCAATTTCCACATTATTTATCCAATATTTAGTTGAGGTTTTTCGGGTTTACTGAGTGTTTTGTTCCAAATACAATGCTTTCAGTTTTAGAAATATTTAGGACTAACTTATTCCTTGCCACCTACTCTGAAACTAACTGCAGCTCTTTTTTGAGGGTTTTCAGTCATTTCAGTCGCTGTAATAGCTGACATGTAAAGTGTTGAGTCATCCGCATACATAGACACTCTGGCTTTACTCAAAGTCAGTGGCATGTCATTAGTAAAAATGGAAAAAGCAAGGGGCCTAGACAGCTGCCCTGGGGAATTCCTGATTCTAACTGGATTATATTTGAGAGGCTTCCATTAAAGAACACCCTCTGTGTTCTGTTAGACAAGTAACTCCTTATCCACATTATAGCAGGGTGTTTAAAGCCAAAACACATACGTTTTTCCAGCAGCAGACTATGATCAATAATGTCAAAAGCTGCACTGAAGTCTAACAAGACAGCCCCCACAATCATTTTATCATCAATTTCTCTCAGCCAATTATCAGTCATTTGTGTAAGTGCTGTACTTGTTGAGTGTTCTTCCCTATAAGCATGCTGAAATTCTGTTGTCAGTTTGTTTACTGTAAAATACCATTGTATCTGGTCAAACCAAATGTTTTCTAGAAGTTTACTAAGAGTTGGTAACAGTTTTAGCCAGTAAAGGGGGCTTTACTATTCTTGGGTAGCGGAATGACTTTAGCTTCCCTCCAGGCCTGAGGGCACAGCTCTCTAGTAGGCTTAAATTGAAGATGTGTCAAATAGGAGTGGCAATATCGTCTTCTATTATCCTCAGTAATTTTCCATCCTGATTGTCAGAACCTGGTGGCTTGTCATTGTTGATGATAGACAGCAATAATTTTTTCACCTCGTCCACACTGACTTTACGGAATTCAAAAGTACAATTCTTGTCTTTCATAATTTGGTCAGATATACTTGGATGTGTAGTGTCAGCGTTTGTTGCTGGCCTGTCATCCCTAAGTTTGCTCATCTTGCCAATGATAAAGTCATTAAAGTAGTTTGCAATATCAGTGGACTTTGTGATGAATGAGCCATCTGATTCAATGAATGATGGAGCCGAGTTGGCTTTTTTCCCCAAAATGTCATTTAAGGTGCCCCAAAGCTTTTTACTGTCATTCTTTATATCATTTCTCTTTGTTTCATAGTGTGGTTTATTTATTTGTAAAAATTTAGTTACATGGGGCGGCAGGGTAGCCTAGTGGTTAGAGCGTTGGACTAGTAACCGGAAGGTTGCGAGTTCAAACCCCCGAGCTGACAAGGTACAAATCTGTCGTTCTGCCCCTGAACAGGCAGTTAACCCACTAGGCCCACTAGGCCGTCATTGAAAATAAGAATTTGTTCTTAACTGACTTGCCTGGTTAAATAAAGGTAAAAAAGTTTGCCTATCATTTGGGCTGCCAGACTTAATTGCCATAACCTTTGCCTCATCAAAACATAGAATGCCCACAACTCCCCCCCCCCCCCCCCCCCCACAAAGGTGCGTACTCCGGCCACAAGGGGGAGGGTCTGGGTGGGCATCTATCCGCGGTGGCGGCTCTGGTGCTCTGGTGGAGTTACTAGAGGCGGTGGCGCCTCTAGAGCGGGGACCCTCGTAGCGGGCCCCGGACTGGGGCGACTCTGGAAGCTCCGGGCTGGAGGGCGACTCTGGCGACACACAGGAGACCTGGCTCTGGGAGCCAGTACAGGACTCACCAGGCTGGGGAGACATGCCTTGGCCGAGGCACCGGATACACTGGGCCGTGGAGGCGCACTGGCACTCGAGCGCAGAACCATACCCGGCCAAACACAAAGAAATAGAAAACATAGAACACAAAACATAGAATGCCCACTCCAACTCACGCCCTGACCAAACCAAAATAGAGACATTAAATGGATCTCCAAGGTCAGGGCGTGACAACACCACAGACAGATCACCACAGATCATCAACATATGAATCACTACAAAACGTATTGTATGACCTTTTATACAGTATATTAGGAACTTTGGTTTTCCTAGATATGGCTGTTATATTGTGATCACTACATCCTATGTATTTGGATACTGCTATAAAGCACAATTCTGCAGCATTAGTAAAGATGTGATCAATACATGTTGATGAAAACTTTGGTTTTCCTAGATATGGCTATTATATTGTGATCACTACATCATATGTATTTGGATACTGCTATAAAGCACAATTCTGCAGCATTAGTAAAGATGTGATCAATACATGTTGATGGCTTAATTCCTGTGCTGTTTGTAACTACCCTGGTAGGTTGACTGACAACCCTG
This sequence comes from Oncorhynchus clarkii lewisi, assembly GCF_045791955.1. NCBI lineage: Eukaryota > Metazoa > Chordata > Actinopteri > Salmoniformes > Salmonidae > Oncorhynchus > Oncorhynchus clarkii. The sequence goes on from NC_092174.1 coordinate 40,316,320, forward strand.
ATCCAGGTTGCAGGCACTGGTTACAGTTAAGTTTTTTCCTGAGTGGGCAGCTTGATGATAGCCAGTCAATATTTAAATCACCCAGAAAATATATTTATTTGTTGATATCATATACATTATCAATCATTTCACACATATTATCCAGATACTGACTGTTAGCACTTGGTGATCTATAGCAGCTTCCCACCAGAATGGGCTTTAGATGAGGACAGATGAACCTGTAGCCATATTACTTTAACAGTATTTAACATTAGATCGTCTCTAGGCTTTACAGGAATGTGGTCCTGAATATAGACTGCAACACCGTCCCCGTTGGCATTCATGAATATGAATGTCATCTGCTACAAGCAAGTTATTGACTTCATGGACCTTGTTTCTTAATATGGGCTATTTTTAGCACTTTTCTGGGTTGCTTGATTGTTTTTAATGCTTTACTGGGAAGCTTACCAGAGGTAGACTTACTCACGTTATTTACATTAGAGCTGATAGTGCAGGGTGAGCTGCATAATGTGGTCTTCCTACTATTGCACATGGCCTTAGTGCTAACAGTGTAACTCTGGTTCATAGGCTCATGATTACGGCTTACAGTAGCTGTAGGATAAACAGATGTATTCGGTGAAATTAGGGGTACATACATTAAATGACTTACATTGTGTTTACCAATGCCTCTAAGATCACGTACATTTGATGCAGCATTATGACGACTCATTGTCACAATGGTAGGGATTAACTGAGCTGGTCCTGGATCATTTACCAGTCATTGTTTCAACGCAGACGAGACATGCGTGGACAGAGTCCAGGAGTCAAGATGATTTGGATGGACTGTTGTTACAGAATGGAGGACTGGGTAACTAACAGAATGGAGGACTGGGGAACTAACAGGATGTTGTTACAGAATGGAGGACTTGGTAACTAACAGGATGTGTCATTCCTGTAGAGTATCTTCTGTTTCCAGAAGGTGTTAAAGTTGTCGATAAAAGTGACTTTTAGCCAGATGTGTAATGCCACCAGTCTGCCGAATATTTCACACTTTCTTTTTCACATGTAGTCATGTTTCTATGTAGTACTGTGCGCCTCCCACAATCTGTTCTGGACTTGGGGACTGTGAAGAGACCTCTGGTGGCATGTCTTGTGCGGTATGCTTGGGTGTCTGAGCTGTGTGCTAGTATTTTAAACAGACAGCTCAGAATCTTTAGCATGTCAACACCTTACAAAGACAAGTAATGATGCAGTCAATCTCTCTCCACTTTGAGCCATGAGAGATTGACATGCATGTCAGTAGCGTTAGCTCTCCGTGTACTTTTAAGGGCCAGCTGTGCTGCCCTGTTCTGAGCCAACTGCAATTTTCACAAATCCTTCTTTGTGGTACCTGACCACACTACTGAACAGTAGTCCAGGTGCACCAAAACCAGGGCCTGTAGGACCTGCCTTGTTGATAGTGTTGTTAAGAAGGTAGAAACCAGGGCCTGTAGGACCTACCTTGTTGATAGTGTTGTTAAACTAGGGCCTGTAGGACCTGCCTTGTTGATAGTGTTGTTAAGAAGACAGAGTAGCGCTTTTGTTTCAATATGTTTTGACCATGACAGTTTACAGTCCAGCATTACTCCACCTTGTCGTGTCTCTACTATTATTAAATTGAAGACTTGTAGTTTTTATCAAAGATTCTCTGTAATTAGTATTACGCGATCAACTGATTAATCATGCACATGTAATTAACTAGGAAGTCGGGGCATTTCCTAAAATAACTTTTCAGATATTTTATCTGATCAATTAGTCTTTGAATTAATGAATTATTTACTTTACCTCACGTTAGTCTCATTTCAAACGTCGTAAATTGTTGGTTATCTGCACAAACCCAGTCTTCACTATGAATCATCCATAAATCAATTGTCAATTCACAGAAATGCATAAACAAACAGTAAATATGGTTACAAGAAATGATAGGAGAATGTGCCCTAGTGGGCTGAACCGGCATGGCGGCTTGTTAGACAAAAGGGAAGTGGGGGTCGACTAAGAAGTCATTACAGAGTGATAATTATAATAATTGAAATGTTAATCCTTTGCACATGAACGCTCACTCATTCGGGAACAATTGCAATCAATCAATATATTTACGCTCAGTGTGTCGTCTTGATTGCTGGTGAAAAGTTTATTTTGTAGAATTGTCCGTCTCTCTCCCTCTCTCTGTCTTGGTTATAGGGGATAGTTCAGAGTGACATTCATTCATTTGTTACAGAATGAATGTTTCGGCGGTTGTCGTTCTTCGCGTTCAATGATACCGAATTCCTAGCTGCAGACTAGTAATTCATATCAAAGACTTGTTCATATTCTGTCGGTATCAATAGTCTAAGAGTTTGACCACGTGGTATGGTTAAAAGGTTCAGCAATGGTCTGCAACCTTTGTCCTCCCCCAATGGAGAAAAACATGGTCTGGTGATAATTTCTCAAAGTTGGGTTTTATTCGGAATGGCAGAAAAGGGCTGTCCCAGGACGCCTGACCCTAACTGGGCTCAGGGGCGGTCCTCTGATTTAGTTAACTCCAATCCCCTTTTTGAGTTTTCCTTCATTAAACAGTCCAAAATCACATTGTACAATTGTGTAAACAGTATCATCCTCACTCATTCATCTTATACAACAATTAGATGTAAACCTCATATCTGAGGCTATTATATAAACAGCGTTATGGTAATGGGTCCACACCGTCTCCCATGAGCTTCCCCAAGTTGTAACAAACGGACCAGTTCGTAGCTGGATTCTTCACCGATCTTTTATACTTTCTCCGGAACATGACATTTGTTCGTACCTCAAGTTCTGTGAGGTGGAAGAAATTCCTTTGTGCTCCATGAACATTTACTCTGCCTCTTATACTATGTGGCCATGTAGGCAGGGTCTTCTCAGGAATTTACAACCTCTCTCTGATCACAGCAGCATAGTTGAAGGAGGTTTAGGGTTTAGTGAATGATTTGTCCCAAATACAATGCTTTTAGTTTTGGAAATATTTAGGACTAACTTATTCCTTGCTACCCACTCTGAAACGAACTGCAGCTCTTTGTTAAGGGGTGCAGTCATTTCAGTTGCTGTAGTAGCTGACGCGTATAGTGTTGAGTCATCCGCATACCAGAAATTCCCACATATTTTGAGCACTTGTTGTCTGCTTTTCCTTCATTCTGCAGTCTAACTCATCCCAAACCATCTCAATTGGGTTGAGGTCAGGTGATTGTGGAGGCCAGGTCATCTGATGCCCCACTCCATCACTCTCCTTCTTGATCAAATAGCCAATACTCCGCCTGGAGGTTTGTTGGTGTGCTGTTGAAAAACAAATGATTGTCCTACTAAGCGCAATCAGATTGGATGGCGTATCGCTGCAGAGTGCTGTGGTAGCCATGCTGGTTAAGTGTGCCTTGAATTCGAAATAAATCACAGATAAATCATTGGTCGTTGACTCCCTAGTGTGTTATACCTCGTGAGCGACTGAAAGTTAACACATTATGTTAATTAAACTTTTGTGAAAACGGTTGAAAACAGGATGTAGTAATTTCACATTATTTATATTCATAGCTCATTTTATTGTATTTTTATGTAGTTGATTTAAAGGTGACAAAGTGGAAATTATAATCACAGAGTATGCTATATTCAGGGTAAGATACCATATATATTTAACACCACTGATACTGTGTCATTGTTGATGCCATTTTTTAAAATGCAGTTAGTGGAAAATGTATACATTCTAAAATGCTGAGAAATTCATGTTAATTTCTTATATTATAGAGCATTGAACCACTGAGAAATATTAAATTAATTGATTTGAGGTGATTAATGACCTTGTTCTATAACCGGGTCACCGTTCATAAATTCACAGTGAAAATGTTACTGTATGTTTTTATTCTCCAGACTCCAGGTAACAGTCATGTAGGTGGTGAAGAGCAGGAATCTCCAGGTCCAGCATCACCCTCCATCTACAGTATGGTGGGACTACCCCAACCCCAGCCTATGAACCATTCCACCATGATGGGAGACCAGTCTCCACCTGAGGACTTCCCCATGACCTCCATGACCATGCCTGAGAGTTTAAATGCTACTGTATGGTGGGGGAAAAAGAGAAGCAAACAATAATCAGGAATTTTAACATCATCTTAGACCAGGATTCTATCACATAGCTTTTTGTCAGCTATACACCTTTGAAGGCAATGTTCCCGCGTTCACTGAGAAAACATTCAATTCAGTTCAGTCGGGAAATTGTGTTTAAATGTACATAGCTGACAAACCATGATCAAATTGAATCTTGGCCTAAGACCGCGTAATATCTGTGCTGTAGCGTGATTGAAATTTAAAGGCAATGTACCTGCTTGTGTGGGGACTGCATCGGTAAACTCTGCAAATGTCGGCTCAATCGGAAATGACCTTTACATTTCTATCGTGCTACAATTCGGATATTCTTCCAAACAACGACCAACTACAGATGAAGGATCTTAATTTGACCACACTGTTGTTGCAGGAAATGCAAACTTGTAGTGCATTCAAGGTTTAAAAATGCTTCTAAAGTTTGGAATTTACACTTTAAAATATCAAACTTGATTTGCCAATACAAAAAATCTAAAACCTACACAAACATTTTCATTCATTATATCCCCATAATCCTGATGCTTCAGGATATTTTCCTGCTGTGAGAAACTGGTCAAATTAAGATCCTACATCTGTAAGCACAGCTGTCTTTGAAAATGTTAAATAATTTTTTTTTTCCCTTGTAAAATTGTTTTAACCATCATGACGGTAGTATGCTGTAAAAGTACAGAAAAATAAGTGAACATTTCAAATTATTCATCATAGTGGGTATTAAACAGAAACAAATCATTAATCATAGTGGGTATTAAACAGAAACAAATCATTAATCATAGTGGGTATTAAACAGAAACACATCATTAATCATAGTGGGTATTAAACAGAAACACATCATTAATCATAGTGGGTATTAAACAGAAACACATCATTAATCATAGTGGGTATTAAACAGAAACAAATCATTAATCATAGTGGGTATTAAACAGAAACAAATCATTAATCATAGTGGGTATTAAACAGAAACAAATCATTAATCATAGTGGGTATTAAACAGAAACACATCATTAATCATAGTGGGTATTAAACAGAAACAAATCATTAATCATAGTGGGTATTAAACAGAAACAAATCATTAATCATAGTGGGTATTAAACAGAAACAAATCATTAATCATAGTGGGTATTAAACAGAAACACATCATTAATCATAGTGGGTATTAAACAGAAACAAATCATTAATCATAGTGGGTATTAAACAGAAACACATCATTAATCATAGTGGGTATTAAACAGAAACACATCATTAATCATAGTGGGTATTAAACAGAAACACATCATTAATCATAGTGGGTATTAAACAGAAACAAATCATTAATCATAGTGGGTATTAAACAGAAACAAATCATTAATCATAGTGGGTATTAAACAGAAACAAATCATTAATCATAGAGGGTATTAAACAGAAACACATCATTAATCATAGTGGGTATTAAACAGAAACACATCATTAATCATAGTGGGTATTAAACAGAAACACATCATTAATCATAGTGGGTATTAAACAGAAACAAATCATTAATCATAGTGGGTATTAAACAGAAACACATCATTCATCTTAATGGGTATTAAACAAAAACAAATCATTTATCATAGTGGGTATTAATCAGAAAAAAAGAATGTGTAATGGTCGGTATTAAACAGAAACAAAACTTTCATCATGGTGGGTACTAATCAGAAACAAATGAGCCAAAAACATGTGATACTGTATAGTCAGATATTCTTATATCATGTTATGCTGTGCATTATACTATGTCATGTAATGCTATATTATGGCAGGCCCTAATAATATGCCTTGAAATGCTATGCTATCTTACATTAGGCTAAAGACATGCTACGGTACTTTGGCGACTGGTAAGTGTTTTTTTCCTTTGGGCTGTATGTTTCAATGTGTAGTTCATACATGCATAATCTATACGCAGAATTAACGTTTTACCTCAATAAGCAACTGTTGTCTGGAAGCTGTGCGGCACCATTTTCCCTACATTTACCTCAACGTGCGCCAGCCCGCTAGAAATTCGAGTTTCAGCCAATGAGCTTCAGCCCCTTGCCATTTGAGTGACAGCTAGACACACACAGCAGAGCGAGAGAGAGCAATGAAGTGTTACACATATCTGCACATTTGTGGAGTAGCACGCAATTTTCAGGTCCCACTTTTGGCTTGTGAGCGTTACTTTCAGAACTACTTCCTAAAAAAATATAACAAATAAAAAAATAATATCTAAGGTATGTTATTTATATAGCAACAAATGAAAAGAAAAAGTAAATATTTTTTTTAACGTTTTAAATTACCCAATCTGGTTTACATGTGCAGGCAACATCCTTCTGTTTCTGTGTACATTGTTACATAAAAAGGAACATAATTATTAATCTCATGATTATACTATCTGCTGCTGTATGGGGTGGCAGGGTAGCCTAGTGGTTAGAGTGTTGGATTAGCAGTCGAAAGGTTGCAAATTCAAATCCCCGAGCTGACAAGGTACAAATCTGTCATTCTGCCCCTGAACAGGCAGTTAACCCATTGTTAACTTGGCCGTCGTTGAAAATAAGAATTTGTTCTTAACTGACTTGCCTAGTTAAATAAAGGTAACAAATAAAAAATAAAATTGTAAATAATATCGTCACTGTGGGAAGCCCTGTCAATTGTAAAAATACAATAAACATCATTCTGTCACTCGTGGGCTTAAAGTGTTGTTTGTAGAATGTATCCCTGATGTAGAGGGTGATGACAGCAGAGATCATGATGACCAGCCTCACAGACACCAGGAGGATCTTCCACATGTACACAGACACGCCAGCAGGGGGAGTCACTGGGTTACAACAGTTAGACATTATGTTACAGTTCCTCTAGTCCAGCACGTCAGACAAAAGGGTTTGGACACTTCCATTTCAATTCCAGTCAATACAGAGAGCAAACCAAATTCCAATTCCTAATTTTCCTAATTGAAAAGCATTGAAATTAACTGGAATAGAAATGGAATTGACCTGCTAGACACTTCAACACTTCAACAATTAACCCTGAGTTTACAGTTCCTGTAATGTGCATAGTTTTTTACAATAATGTGTGCTCTTACTTTCAATATGAATCATTATTAAAGATGGGGCAGTGGGGCAAAAAAGTATTTAGTCAGCCAACAATTGTCCACGTTCTCCCACTTAAAAAGATGAGAGAGGCCTGTAATTTTCATCATAGGTACACTTCAACTATGACAGACAAAATGAGAAAAAAATCCAGAAAAAAATAATAATTGTATTTCACGTATGTTCCATTCCGAGAACAAATAACTTTTCCAGAAGTGTCATTCTAAAGCATTATAAATATGTAAATACGTGTGGATTTGATTAGCGCTTTGATCGGCATGAGGCCTGATGAGCCTTTAAGAGCCCAAGCCAGAGAAAAGCCCAAATGGTTGTGTTGTTATCCAATGCATAGCCTATAATATACTGTATAGGCTACCGCACATTACGTACAACAGAAAAGCCCATAGATATAGCTATGCTCTCTTGGGTAAATAAATGGAACATCTTCAGTAATCTTTGAGTGTAGATTGTATTACTGTATTGTATTATATGGACTGGAATTATGGACCTCATTCAAACCATGAAGCAGGGAGAGAACATGTGATTCTGGTGCAACACATGCCGCCTACAAAGTTACAATTATAAGCTATCAAATTTGATTTTAATTTAGAAATATAATAGGGCCTATTATACATTTTTATAATTAGCAGGCTGACATGTAAATACCTTTAGTAATATTTCCCCCAACGTTGTGCGGCGTGTGCATTAGCGTGTCTCCTTTAAATCTCTATTGTTGCTTCAATCCTTCTTTGCTTTCAACAGTTAAATGAAATACGTTTCGTTGTCCTTATCTTCATCAGTGTAATGAATAATGATTAATAATATGGGACTAGTATAAGATGCTGACAACTATCACTTCTCTTCACAAGTATTGAATGGTTATGGGTCTGAATAGATTACTGCAATAGCCTACCGCCATCGCGTGTTCTCTTCTTTCAAACACCCCATGAGTGCTATTGGCTGATGTATCTACCATTCAGCATCCCTCTTCGAATAGTCTATTAGTATATATACACACTACAAATTATGTGGACATCTCAAACCAAAATCCTGGGCATGAATATGGACTTGGTCCCCCTTTTTCTGCAACAATAGCCTACACTCTTCCACGGAGGCCTTCCACTAGATGTTAGAAAATTGCTGACTTACTTCCATTCAGCCACAATAGCATTAGTGAAGTCGGGCACTGATGTTGGGCGATTGGCCTGGCTCGCAGTCGGCGTTCCAATTCATCCCAAAGGTGTTCGATGGGGTTGAGGTCAGGGCTTGTGCAGGCCTGTCAAGTTCTTCTACACCCATCTCGACAAACCATTTCGTACGGATCTCGCTTTGTGCACGGGAGCATTGTCATGCTGAAACAGGAAAAGGCCTTCCCGAAAGTGTTGCCACAAAGTTGGAAGCGCAGAATCGTCTAGAATGTATTTTTATGCTGTAGCGTTAAGTTTCCCACTGTAACTAAGGGCCCAAACCAAACTTTACAGTTGGCACTATGCATTTCGGGCAGTTAGTGTTCTCCTGGCATCCGCCAAACCCAGATTAATCCGTCGGACTGACAGATGGTGAAGCGTGATTCATCACTCCACAGAACGCATTTCCACTGCTCCAGACTCCCATGGTGGCAAGCTTTACACCACTCCAGCTGACGCTTGGCATTGCACATTGGTGATTTTAGGCTTGTTTATGACAGATTATGTGGAAATGGGAAGACAACTGTGAATAATGTTGGTAATGTATGTTGTCAACAACAGTGATATTTGAAGCATGACACTGGTATAAGACATTACAGGTACTGTGACCAATTAAGAGGCACAAATACCATTACTACTCACTGGGGAAGTGGGTATCACTATCTTGGAAAATTATTAATAGAGGGCGTGTATTAGAGCCATGACAGAGAGGACATCTAAACACATTAGACCCAGTCGAGGGAGGTGAAGAAATAACCACCATTGAAATGGCATCAACATTTTGCAAACTGGATAAAACTGGTCAGCATTTCCCTGCTGACGGAAAATACCAATCTAATTTTTTATTTTTTATTTAACTAGGCAAGTCAGTTAGGTTTGTAGTTTTTCAAGTCTTAGACTATCGAATATACAGTGTCTGTGGGGTCATATTGCACTTCCTAAGGCTTCCACTAGATGTCAACAGTCTTTAGAACCTTGTTCGATGCTTCCACTATAGAGGAAGGGGGAATGAGGGCTCTTTGAGCCAGGTGTCTGCCAGAGTGGCATGAGCTGATGACGCGCGTTCACATGAGAGTTAGCTTTACATTTCGGAAGACTAAGGAATTCTCTGGATGGAACATTATTGAAGATTTAATCATTATTGAAGACATTATTGAAGATAAAAACATCCTAAAGATTGATTCTATACATCGTTTGACATGTTTTTACGAACTGCAATATGACTTTTCTTCTGAACTTTCGCCTGGACCTGCCTGCGCGTCGTGAGTTTGGATTTGTAAACTGAACGCGCTAACAAAAGGAGGAACTGGGATTCCTGGGAGTGCATTCTGATGAAGATCATCAAAGGTAAGTGAATATTTATAACGCTATTTCTGACTTCTGTTGACTCCAATCTGGCGGAATCTGTATGGCTCTTGATTTGTTGTCTGAGCGCTGTACTCAGATTATTGCGTGGTTTGCTTTTTCCGATAAAAATAAATAAATCTGACACAGTGGTTGCATTAAGGAAAAGTATATCTCTAATTCTGTGCATAACACTTGTATCTTATGTTAAAGTTTATGATGACTATTTCTGTAAATTGATGTGGCTCTCTGCAAAATCACCGGGTGTTTTGGAAGCAACACATTACTGAATTTAACGCGCCAATGTAACTGAGATTTTTGGATATAAATATGCACTTTATCGAACAAAACATGAATGTATTGTGTAACATGAAGTCCTATGAGTGCCATCTGATGAAGATCATCAAAGGTTAGTGATTCATTTTATCTCTATTTCTACTTTTTGTGACTCCTCTCTTTGGCTGGAAAAATGGCTGTGTTTTTTTGTGAGTAGGTGCAGACATGGGTAACATAATCGCATGGTATGCTTTTGTCGTAAAGCCTTTTTGAAATCGGACACTGTGGTGGGATTAACAACAAGTGTATCTTTAAAATGGTTTATAATACATGTATGTTTAAGGAATTTTAATTATGAGATTTCTGTTGTTTGAATTTGGCACTTTCACTGGATGTTGGTCAGGTGGGACGTTTGCGTCCCATGTACCCTAGAGAGGTTAATACAGCCACAGTGAAAGTCACCAACAGTGGTTTCAATGGTCAAGGTAAGACAACATTTAAACAGGGAGGAAAGGGCAGTGAATCGGTCCCAAGGTCAAAGCACCTGTTTTAGGTGTGGGGCTGTTGGTAAAGGGAGTGTGGGATGTAAGGGAGCCTACTGCACTCGCTGCCTTTGGAGGGAATGCTAAGAGGCTGGCCTCTATATGGTCGATTGTGGATCGGCGAGAGGACAGTTTCTATATGGAGGGGGATGTAAGAAGCCTCGTCTCACACAACTTTCTAATAGATACTGGCGCTCAGACATCACTGATTTCTTGCATTGAGAAATTGTCTAGAATTGCAACAGGAAAAAGTATTACATTTAGTGGGGTAGTGGGAAGAATCAAAAGCGATTAGACTAATACCCATGTCTCTGACCATAGGACCAGTAACAATACCCAGATCATTATACATGGCGATGGGTGTGGAACCAATTTTGGGGTTGGATAATCTATGCAAAATGACTGGGGAATGGGTTCTAAAAGGTAACAAGGCAAGCTCAGAAAACCATTTATTTTTTATTTGTTTTATTTTAATTTCCAATGGAGATTGGTAATAGTATATGCAGTAACCGTGGGGATGGATTAAAACACAAATGATGAATGAGTGGAGGGAGGTCAGTGGACTGCCGGTGAACAGAAGTTATCATGTTTTGTTTTGTCTGTAATTGAAACTTTTGTGTTGCTGATTAACATTTGGCAAAGGGAATACTAACGAAATGTACATGTTCTCTTCCAGGAGAGGATGGGGTGTCCCTATCTCTCTCTTTGAAATGTTTCCAGAGGCTGTTGTCTTGGGAGGGTAGTTAGTGAAATTCTGCAGTTTTATTAAATATAAAAGTACCCGGATTCGGGTGTAAAGGGAGCTCCCAATTAAGTAAGACCTGGCCATTTGTTTGTTTTTGCCTTACGTTTTACCACACACACCATCACACAAACATAAGCCACCGGTTATGAATATTTGTTAGTGGTGTTAATGCCGTGTCTCATTTAATTGTGTGCAGTCTTTAATTTAGTTTTAGTAGGTTATTCACAGGTTAGAAAGGATGCACCTTAAAGGGCACACAAATTAAATGTAGTAAGTATCTAATAAGGATTTTGGGTTGCACACATGTAAGTTCTCCAGATAAGAAATGTACTGAGAAACCCAATGTAAACCTGGTACACAGAATGTTTTAAATGTCTTTAAATAAGTAGAAGTACAGGGAAAGAAAAGGAAAAGAACATACTCACTTAATCACCCTCGCCAGAAAGCCAAGAGACATTGGGTTAGATTTAACTATAATATGAAGAAGTTGTTGTTGTTTTGGTTTTGTCTTGCTTCAATACAAATCTCACCAAATTGGGTCTGCTGTCTGGTCGGGATTTCTCTGCGAGGGTTAGCCCTCTAACTCCTTGACCCTGTAATTCTGCAGTGAGGTCGCCAATATGATAAGGGAGTATAAACCAATATGCAAAATGGTTTCAACAGTGTGTTGTAATGCTCTTTGACATTTGTCTTATCAATATTGTATTAAGAAAATTGGGAATTTAATAATTAGTGATACGGTGAGTAGTTTGTCTGGATTTCCTGAATCAGAAATGCCCTAACCTGCTCTAGACTGTCCTCTCTCGAAGTTATGGCAATAGTAATTCCAGATGTTATCTAGAAGCATGGAAGGGAAAATTCGACAGAGAACAGTGTGAGCCTCACCCCATCTAACCGGCTGAAGTAACGGCAACAATGGCGTTCACTACGGCCCTGTACCACCTCAATTATAATTGTTATAATTTTTTTTACTTTTACCCCTTTTTCTCTCCAATTGGTAGTTACAGTTTTGTCCCATGACTGCAACTCCTGTACAGACATTAGGAGAGGCGAAGGTCGAGAGCCATTAGTCCTCCGAAACTCGACCCTGCCAAGCCGCACTCCCCCTTGACACACTGCACGCTTAACCTGGAAGCCAGCCGCACCAATGTTTCGGAGGAAACACGTACAGCTGACGACCGAAGTCAGCATGGAGGCACCCGGCCCTCCACAGGAGTCGATTGGAGCGTAATGGGACAAGGAAATCCAAGGCCGAATAAATCCTCCCCTAACCTTTCGACGACGCTGGGCCAATTGTGTGATGCCTCTTGGGTCTCCCAGACACAGCTGGCTGTGTCACAGCCCAGGATCTAACCCGGGTATGTAGTGATGCCTCAAGCACTTGCCTTAGACCGCAGTGCCTTAGACCGCTGAGCCACTCGTATGGCCTTCCTGCACCACCTAAGACCTACATTTGAAGTTGGAAGTTTACATACACTTAGGTTGGAGTCTTTAAGACTTGTTTTTCAACCACTCCACACATTTCTTGTTAGCAAACGATAGTTTTGGTAAATCAGTTAGGACATCTACTTTGCGCATGACACAAGTAATTTTTCCAACAATTGTTTACAGAGATATTATTTCACTTATAATTCACTGTATCACAGAAGATTACATACACTAAGTTGACTGTGCCTTTAAACAGCTTGGAAAATTCCAGAAAATGACGTCATGGCATTAGAAGCTTCTGATAGGCTAATTGACATCACTTGAGTCTAATGGAGGTGTACCTGTGGATGTATTTCAAGGCCTACCTTCAAACTCAGGGCCTCTTTACTTGACATGGGAAAATCAAAAGAAATCAGCCAAGATAAATTGTAGACCTCCACAAGTCCAGTTCATCCTTGGGAGCAATTTCCAAACGCTTGAAGGACCACGTTCATCTGTCCAAACAATAGTACGCAAGTAAAAACACCATGGGACCATGCGCCGTCATTCCGCTCAGGAAGGAGATGCGTTCTGTCTCCTAGAGATTAACGTACGAAAAGTGGGTGGTGTGTGAAAAGTGGGTGGGTGTGAAAAGTGCAAATCAACATCAGAACAACAGCAAAGGACCTTGTGAAGATGCTGGAGGAAACAGGTACAAAAGTATCTATATCCACAGTAAAAACGAGTCCTATATCGACATAACCTGACAGGCCGCACAGCAAGGAAGAAACGACTGCACCAAAACCTCCATTAAAAAAATAGACTACGGTTTGCAACTGCACATGGAGACAAAGATTGTACTTTTTGGAGAAATGTCCTCTGGTCTGATGATACAAAAATAGAACTGTTTGGCTGTAATGACCATTGCTATGTTTGGAGGAAAAAGGGAGAGGCTTGCAAGCCGAAGAACACCATCCCAACCATGAAGCACGGGGGTGGCAGCATCACGTTGTGTGGGTGCTTTGCTGCAGGAGGGACTGGTGCACTTCACAAAATAGACGCCATCTCAATTTATTGTGGGGAGCTTGTGGTAGGCTACCCAAAACATTTGACCCAAGTTAAACAATTTAAAGGCAATGCAACCAAATACTAGTTGAGTGTATGTATACTTCTGACCCACTGGGAATGTGATGAAAGAACTAAAAGCTGAAATAAATCATTCTCTCTACTATTATTCTGACATTTCACATTCTTAAAATAAAGTGACCCAAGACAGGGAATTTTTACTAAGGTTTAAATGTCAGGAATTGTGAAAAACTGAGTTTAAATGTATTTGGATAAGGTGTATGTAAACTTCCGACTTCAACTGTAAATGCCTAAATTCCTCAGATAATACTTAGAATCTCATGCAGTATTTTTGCCCATCAGTATGTTTTTATTTACCATGAAATTGCTGCTCTTTAAAAATAGAACCTTAGAGATATACAAAAGTCTACCTGATGATGCTACGCAGGTCACCAATCAAAACCCTAAAAGGAGAGACATTTTCAACTTCATGGTGTTAAGATGGTGCTCCAAACAAGATATGATAGGTAGACAGACAGATATATGCAGCAGAAGAGAGGATAGCCACTAAATAGTCTGTTCGCTTGTGTTGGTGTTTCCTGTTGAGTTAATTAAAATAAGAGGAACTTCTCTTCCTGGCTCAAACCACAGCAGTAACACCAATAGGCTACGTGTGGTTCATGGTGACACATGGGTATCATGTAAAACATTTCAGTTAAATAAACACGTTCAATGTGCAACAAATTTGAGCGTTCAGTGTTACTGAAAAAAACATGACTACAGTAAGTTTATAAAAGGACATATGAAATAAACTCAGCAAAAAAAGAAACGTCCCTTTTTCAGGACCCTGTCTTTCAAAGATAATTCGTAAAAATCCAAATAACTTCACAGTTATTCATTGTAAAGGGTTTAAACACTGTTTCCCATGCTTGTTCAATAAACCATAAACAATTAATGAACATGCACCTGTGGAACGGTCGTTAAGATACTAACAGTTTACAGACGGTAGGCAATTAAGGTCACAGTTATGAAAACCTAGGACACTAAAGAGGCCTTTCTACTGACTCTGAAAAACACTAAGAAAGATGCCCAGGGTCCTTGCTCATTTGTGTGAACATGCCTTAGCATGCTGCAAGGAGGCATGAGGACTGCAGATGTGGCCAGGGCAATAAATTGCCATGTCTGTACTGTGAGACGCCTAAGACAGAGCTACAGGGAGGCAGGACGGACAGCTGATTGTCCTCGCAGTGGCAGATCATGTGTAACAACACCTGCACAGGATCGGTACATCAGAACATCACACCTGCTGGACAGGTACAGGATGGCAACAACAACTGCCCGAGTTACACCAGGAACGCACAATCCCTCCATCAGTGCTCAGACTTTTCGCAAAAGGCTGGGAAAGGCTGGACTGAGCTACTGACTGTTACTTTTGATTTTGAACCCCCTTTGTTCAGGGACACATTTTTCTATTTCAGTTAGTCACATGTCTGTGGAACTTGTTCAGCTTACATCTCAGTTGCGAATGTACTGTACTGACACATTTTCTAAAACAATGTTGCTAGAGAAATTAACATGAAATTCTCTGGCAACAGCTCTGGTGGACATTCCTGCAGTCAGCATGCCAATTGCACATTCCCTCAAAACTTGAGACATCTGTGGCATTGTGTTGTGTGACAGAACTGCACATTTTAGTTGCCTTTCGTCCCCAGCTCAAGGTGCACCTGTGTAATGATCATGCTTTTAAATCAGCTTCTTGATATGCCACATTTCAGGTGGATGGATTACCTTGTCGAATGAGAAATGCTCACTAACATGGATGAAAACATTTGTGCACAAAATGAGAGAAACTAGGTTGCACAGGACATTCACTTAATGTTGTAATAATGAAATACATTTGTTTTTAGGATGTTCACTTCATATGTTTTAGGTTTAACATTGATATTTACACAATATACATTTTTACATTGTCTGCTCAAGCTATGTGGATCCATCTGTTGGAGGCTTCAAACACCCAACACTCCAGCTGACAATTGTTGTAGTCTAGACCTATGCTATAGAAACTGAATAAATCATTGAGTCTGAGCAAAATCCTCTTAAGGATTAGCCCCGTTTTTAAAATTCTCGCCTAAAATAACATACCCAAATCTAACTGCCTGTAGCCCAGGCCCTGAAGCAAGGATATGCATATTATTGGTACCATTTGAAAGGAAACACTTTACAGTTTATGGAAATGTGAAAGTAATGTAGTAGAATATAACACAATAGATCCGGTAAAAGATAATACAAAGAGAAAAACTTTATTTTGTATTTTTTTGTACCATCATCTTTGAAATGCAAGAGAAAGGCCATAATGTTTTATTAGTCCTTAGATTTTCAAGCCGATATAACTCAACTGTAATTAAGCCACTCAGGAAAATTCTATGTCGTCTTGGTAAGCAACTCCAGTGTATTTTTGGCCTTGTTTTGGGTTATTGTCCTGCTGAAAGGTGAATTTGTCTCCCAGTGTCTGATGGAAAGTAGACTGAACCAGGTTTTCCTCTAGGATTTTGGCTGCGCGTAGCTCTATTCCATTTATGTTTAAACAAACTCCCTAGTCCTTGCAGATGACAAGCATATCCACAACATGATGCAGTCACCACCATGCTTGAAAACATGAAGTGGTACTCAGTGTGTCACGTTCTGACCATCGTTCGTGTGTGTTTTCCTTGTTTTAGTGTTGGTCAGGACGTGAACTGGGTGGGCATTCTATGTTGGATGTCTTGTTTGTCTATTTCTATGTCTGGCCTGATATGGTTCTCAATCAGAGGCAGGTGTTAGTCATTGTCTCTGATTGGGAACCATATTTAGGTAGCCTGGGTTTCACTGTGTGTTTGTGGGTGATTGTCCTTAGTGTCCTGATGTCATTGTTCTGTGTTAGGTTACACAAGTATAGGCTGTTTTGGTTTTTGTTAAGTTTATTGTTTTGGTAGTGTTTGTGTTTAGTGTGTTTCTTCATTAACATGGATTGCAATAGACAAGCTGCATTTTGGTCCGACTCTCCTTCACACCTAGAAAACCGTTACACAGTGTGTTGCATTTTCCCCAGACATAACGCTTTGCATCCAGGACAAAGGTAAACTGTTTCTATAAAAAATAATAACTTCATCTGATAAAACAGACCACCATAGTCCCTGTGCACAAGAAAGAGAAGGGAACCTGCCTAAATTATTATCGACCCGTAGAACTCATGTCGGTAGTCACGAAGTGCTTTGAAAAGCTGGTCATGCTTCACATCAACAACATCATGCCGAGACTCACCTCAATTCGCGTACCACCCCAACAGATCCACAGAGGACGCAATCTCAATCACACTCCACACTGCCCATTCCCACCTTGACAAAAGGAACACCTATGTGAGAATGCTGTTCATTGACTACAGCTCAGTGTTCAACACCATAGTACCAACAAAGTTCATCACTAAGCTAAGGACCCTGGGAGTAAACACCTCCCTCTGCAACTGGATCCTGGACTTCCTGATGGGCTGCCACCAGGTGGTGAGGGTAGGCAACAACACATCTGCCACCCTAATCCTCAACACTGGGGCGCCTCAGGGGTGTCTGCTTATTCCCCTCCTGTACTCCCTGTTCACCTACGACTGTGTGGCCAAGCACGACTCCAACACCATCATTAAGTTTGCTGATCACCGACAACGATTATACAGCCTATAAGTGGGAGGTCAGAGACCTGGCAGTGTGGTGCCAGGACAACAACCTCTCCCTCAATGTGAGCAAGACAAAGGAGCTGATCGTGGACAATAGGAAAAGGAGGCCAAAATGGCCCCCATTAACATTGACAGGCCTGAAGTGGCAGGGGTCAAGAGATTCAAGGTCCTTGGTGTCTACATCACCACTGAACTATCTTGGTCCAAACACACCAAGACAGTTGTGAAGAGGGCACGACAACAACTTTTCCCCCTCAGGAGACTGACAAGATTTACCATGGGTCCCCAGCTTCACCTGGAATGTTTTTTCAACAGTCTTGAAGGAGTTCCCACATATGCTGAGCACTTGTTGGCTGCTTTTCCTTCACACTGTGGTCCAACTCATCCCAAACCATCTCAATTGGGTTGAGGTTGGGTGATTGTGGAGGCCAGGTCATCTGATGCAGCACTCTCCTTGGTCAATTAGCCCTAACATAGCCTGGAGGTGTGTTTTGAGCCATTGTCCTGTTGAAAAACACGATAGTCCCACTAAGCGCAAACCAGATGGGGTGGTGTATCACTGCTGTGGTAGCCATGCTGGTTAAGTGTGCTTTGAATTCTAAATAAATCAAAGACAGTGTCACCAGCAAACCACCCGCACACCATCACACCTCCACCTCCATGCTTCACGGTGGGAATCACACATGCAGAGATCATTCATTCACCAACTATGCGTCTCACAAAGCTGTAGGAACCAAAAATCTTAAATCTTGGCTCATCAGACCAAAGGACCAATTTCCACCGGTCTAATGTCAATTGCTTGTGTTTCTTGGCCCAAGCAAGTCTCTTCTTCTTATTGGTGTCCTTTAGTAGTGGTTTCTTTGCAGCAATTCAACCATGAAGGCCAAATTCACTCAGTATCCTCTGAAACATTGATGTTGAGATGTGTCTGTTACTTGACCTCTGTGAAGCATTTATTTGGGTTGCAATCTGAGGTGCAATTAACTCTAATGATCTTTTCCTCTGCAGCAGAAGTAACTCTGGGTCTTTATTTCCTGTGGGGGTCCTCATGAGAGCCAGTTTCATCACAGCATTTGATCGTTTTTGCAACTGCACTTGAAGAAACGTTCAAAGTTCTTGAAATGTTCCACATTGACGGACCTTCATGTCTTAAAGTAATAATGGACTGCCGTTTCTCTTCGCTTATTTGAGCTGTTCTTGCCATTATATGGACTTGGTCTTTTACCAAATAGGGCTATCTTCTGTATACCACCCCTGCCTTGCAACTGATTAGCTCAAACACATTAAGAAGGAAAGAAATTATACAAATTTACTTTTAAGAAGGCACACCTGTTAATTGAAATGCATTCCAGGTGACTACCTCATGAAGCTGGTTGAGAGAATGCCAAGAGTGTTCAAAGCTGTCATCAAGCGCAAAGGATGGCTACTTTGAAGAATCTCAAATATAAAATATATTTTGATTTGTTTAACACTTTTTTGATTACTACATGATTCCATATGTGTTATTTCATAGTTTTGATGGCTTTACAAATATTCTACAATGTAGAAAATAGTAAAAATAAAGAAAACCCCTTGAATGAGTAGGTGTGTCCAAACTTTTGACTGGTACTGTATATATAAACAATACTTTTAAGAATGCTAATGTATTACCAACAACGGTGAAAAGCCGGAAGCAGAATGCCATGAACCGTTATTACCTGGAAATCATTTTATGATGTTGTGCAGGTATACTATTCATGAGCTCACCTTGACTGACAGCTTTTTGAAACACCCTTGTGAACAGAGCTGAGAGTTGATCATGGACTGTTGGATATCAGACAAACAGCAGCAATATCCTGTATTTCTATTGTTTTGTAACGAAAACCAGAGTACAGTTCACTGATACACTTTTTAAAGCCTGAGTCACATTAGAAGCTTACACATAAGGGAATGTACATGAAAACAGTCCTTCTCCACATTTAAGAACCCTGAGCCGGCGGGGAGGAAGAGGGGCGCATAAACCCAGCAGTGAGAGAGTCCTCAATATACCCTTCCATTGCTTTGGTCTCCGTACCCGACAGGGACAAAGTCGCACCCGTGGAGGTGTAGTGCCCAGGAGAAGGTCGATGGCGCAGTCATAGGGCCGATGCGCAGGAAGCGAGGGGGCACGAGCCTTGCTGAAAACCTCCCGGAGGTCCTGGTATTCTGCTGGAACGACGGAGAGGTTCAGGGATTTTCCCAAGCCCGTAGGAAGACGTCCCAGGGCAAGGAGTGCCGACATCAGGCAATGCCCATGGCGAAACGGGGTCCAACCCAGGATAGAACCAAGAGCCCAGTCGATCAGAGGATTGTGCCTCTGGAACCAGGAGAACCCCAAAACCATGAGTGCATGAGGGGATTCAATGGGCAGGAACTGCATACTCTCACTGTGATTGCCTGACACTCTTAGGTTAATGGGAAATGTAGTGTGGGGGACTGCCAATAGAGCACCCTTCCAACGCTCTGACATCCATAGGAATGGAGGGGTTGTGTGGGGATTCCCAGTTTCAACACAAGGGTAGCGTCCATAAAGCTCTCGTCGTCCATAGAGTCAATGAGTACCCGGACAGATTTGGAATGGTCGCCCCACAACAGGGTAGCATGGAGAGGGGTACGAGCAATGTAGGATGGGAAACTCATAATCAGTATTATGAGGTACGCTATCCTCGAGGGGTGAGAGGGGAACGAAGAAGGCGACAGCTCGAAGATGAGGGAGCACTGGGAGAGAAAGGCCCGGCAGGTTCCAGAATCTCCGCCGTAGAGCTCCGGAGAAGGTAAGCGGGGTTCTTCGGACACTGGGGTAGGCTGGGAAGAAATGGCGCTGGTAGTGGGGTTGCTGAGAGTCTGGGGGATTACTGGTGGGGCCCCCTGCCTAGTAGGGAATTCCCGGAATTGCTCCAGCAATGTATCGAACGCCTGGTCATGGCATTCTGCCACGGTATGGAGTCCCTCTGTAAGGCATTGCAGTAACTCCTTGTGTCTTCCAATGGTGGCTCCTTGCTGGGAGACAGCATTGTGGAGTTGGTCTGTTTGCTGGGTCAGTAATGGCCAGTTCGTACTATCATGACTATGATATGACCCAGATGCAGACACAGGAGGTGGATAGTACAGTTCTTTTTTTAAATAAAAAATAAATAAAAACTGTAAGCTTTATTTAACTAGGCAAGTCAGTTAAGAACAAATACTTATTTACAATGACGGCCTACACCGGCCAAACTCGGACAACACTGCTCCATGGGACTCCCAATCATAGCAAGGTTGTGATACAGCCTGGAATCGAACCAGGGTGTCTATAGTGATCCTTCTAGCACTGAGATGCAGTGCCTTAGACCGCTGCGCCACTTGGGAGTTCTCAGATGATGTATTGTAAACACTGGGCAGGCAAAGGGCAGGTGGAGGACAGGCAGAGATTTGTAATCAGGTCAGAGTCAGGCAGGTAGGCTCGGGGTCAGGGTAGGCAGAATAGTCAAAACCGGGAAAACTAGGAAACAGAACTTGAAAAACAGGAAGATGGGAAAGCACGCTGGTAAGACCTGACAAGACAAGGTGAATTGCAACAGACAAACAGAGAACACAGGTATAATATATATATAAATGCACAGGGGATAATGGGGAAGATGGGCAACACCTGGAGGGGCGTGGAGACAAGCACAAAGACAGGTGAAATAGATCATGATGTGACACATTATAAATAGCAATATGTTCAGAATTGTTTGTGTTGATCAGACATTTATTTGATCATAGGCCAAAATAGCCAAAATGTTGATCAACATGAAAAGTCATGAGAAATAAAAGCGACAGAACATTTTTATTAGAGCCATACGCCTAATATAGGAACCTGGTCACCCTACAATGTGCAGTACCCCATTGATTCGTCCAATTTGTAACACTCATCTCCCGTCTGAATGCTTGTAAAAAATAATACAAAGTAACAAAATGTCATGTCATATCACGTAGAAGTTAATGACCTAGGCTTTGGGAAATACAACCATCTACAGAGATTGATGGGGAGTGGAGTGGGAGAGGAGAGGGACCCATGTGCCCCGATTCAATTAAGCAGGCTTCAGTCACCCACTTGGCTTCAGTCATCCCCAAGATTTAAGCGGGAGACAAATCCAGCTATATACTCCTCCTTGTCAGGCCTCTCAGACTGGACAGAGGGGTCCTGGGAAGGACAGCTCGCACAGCTTCCCCACATATAGGAGGGGTCCTGGGAAGGACAGCTCGCACAGCTTCCCCACATATAGGAGGGGTCCTGGGAAGGACAGCTCGCACAGCTTCCCCACATATAGGAGGGGTTCTGGGAAGGACAGCTCGCACAGCTTCCCCACATATAGGAGGGGTCCTGGGAAGGACAGCTCGCACAGCTTCCCCAAATATAGGTGCTGCGTCAAGGGTGACCTCATTTAAGAGACAAAAGGAGTGTGGAGTGTGTTTTTCCGGCATGCTGTTAGTTTGCTAGCTAAAAGTCACAACACAGATACAAAGGGGCATCAGTATCGTTCTGCCACGTTCTGCTTGAGCTGCAGTATCTTACGGTTTGCAAACAAAGCCGTATGATGCGCACATGTGGTTTTAAGGAGTTACATATTTAAATTAGTTGAGATTATAAGACGCTACCATTGGTGTATAATATGTCCCGGCAATAAATTAAGTTGCATTATCCTGGAAGTAATGCCTGCTTCCTGATTCCAGAGTTACTGGAAGGGACCAGTAACTTTATGATCAACTTGTCAGTGTAAAAGCTGCAGTCATTTGACAATACTTGGGTCAACCTACTGGTTTCATTGAATTTGATGAAAATCATGATTTTCACTATTAGTGACCTTTAAATGTTACTGTACGTGGTGGTTCCAGGATGACAGCCAGTGAGGCAGCACAGAACAGCAGAAGAAGATAGAAGTGGTGGAGAAGCCATTGGGCCACGCAGGCCAGTCAACTGATACTGTTAGTTGTTGAGCTAGGTACTGGAGCTAGTTACTGGAGTGACAGACAGTAGCTTCGTCTCATAGTACCAATACAGATTATGGCCCCTTAGGTGTAGGTTGAAGTTTCACTTAGGTACAGATCTAGGATCAGCTTCCCTGGCCCATTGAGAGAGAGGGAGGGGTGTCACAGACCATGTGATGCACTGTGGACCATTTGAACCGATACTAGATAGGAACATTTCATACTCTTATGAACTTTAACATACTGTTATTCTATATTTATAATATTTCAGTATTACAGAAAATGCCTGATGGCTCAACTGTTTTTCTATTAATCTATTGCTTTTATTAAACCTTCTTCAATTCAAACAAATTATTGAATTGGACTTTTCTGCTGTGGAAAAGCACATAGAGACAATTGTAGTTTAAAGTCAGTAACTCAGATGATGCCTTTTGCACCCTCATGAGGATGTGGTCGGCGACACTTTGCTTCTTGAATGTCCAACATCTTGAAACCTTGACTGCTGACATGCATAACATTTTGCCGCTGTATTAACAGTGGACTAATGAAAACCTTTTTGGAGTGGATATTTCCTGTAAAGCCTCCAGGTTTGATACATTATGAGGCTGTTGTAATGCTTTGTAAGACGTGTCATGTCATGAGCATGTATGCCTCTCTTAAAATATCTTATTACCTGACTCATGATGATGATCCTGATCCTGACTAATGAGCCTGACGAATCCATTTTGTGTCAGGTGACATTTTGATACATAGAATAAATAACTTATCACAAGACATTATAAAAATTCATACATACTTTTAACAAGCTATAAAGCATTATATTGGCAGGCTTTTTAAGTAAAGTGAAAGACACATGAGTTCTATGAACCACACCTAGCCTGCTGGTGTTACTTCTGTCAGTGTGGTTTGAGCCAGAAAAATATTTTAATTGTAGTTTAACTCAACAGGAAACACAGATACAAGCAAAGATACTTTTTGCACAGTATCCTCTTTTCTACCCTTTTATGGACAATGGTTTGACTACCATCAGTGGTGAAAAAGTATCTAATTTGTGGGTTTGGATTGATGACCTGCATAACATGTTCAGGGGTGTTACGTTTCCCAGCAACAAAACCAAAAAAATGTCATTCAAACAGAAGGGGGAACTAACAAAGAGTCACTAACAACAACCAAAACGAATCAGGTGGGGTTCTAGGAGGGGTTCTGAAAGACACTCAAGGGGGTGTCCACTGAAAGACCACACTAAAAATAAAATGGTTCTTGAAGGACCTTTCAGGATAATTGAAGGTTAAAAAAATTACCTTAAGGTTAATTTAAGAACCGGAACACTGCCATCAGTTCTTATTATTTTTACCTTTGTAGACTTAAGGTGTGCTTTGAAGAACCCACAAAATTATAAAGGCAACATGTACAGTGTTGGTCCCATGTTCCATGAGCTGAAATAAAAGATCCCCAAAAGTTTCCATAAGCACAAAAAGCATATTTCTCTCAAATGTTGTGCACAAATGTGTTTACATCCTGTTAGAGGGCATTTCTCATTTGCCAAGAAAATCCATCCACAGGGGTGGCATATCAATAAGCTGATTTAACAGCATGATCATTACACAAGTGCACCTTGTTCTGGGGACAATAAAAGACCACTCTAAAGTGTGCAGTTTTGTCAGATAACACAATGCCACAAACGTCTCTGGTTTTGAGGGAGTGTGCAATTGGCATGCTGACTGCAGGAATGTCCACCAGAGCTGTTGCCAGAGAATTGAATGTTCATTTCTCTACCATAATTCGCCTCCAATGTCATTTTACAGAATTTGGCAGTACGTCCAACCGGCCTCACAACCACAGACCCCATTTAACCACGCCAGACCAGGACCTCCACATCCGGCTTCTTCACCTGCGGGATCGTCTGATACCAGCCACCCTGACAGCTAATGATACAGGAGTATTTCTGTCTGTAATAAAGCCCTTTTGTAGGGAAAAAATCATTCTGATTGGCTGGGCCTGGCTCTCCATTGGGTGGGCATATGCCATCCTATGCACACCCATGGCTGCACCCCTGTCCAGTCATGTGAAATCCATAGATTAATGCCTAATTAATTAATTTAAATTGACTGATTTCCTTATATGAACTGTAACTCAGTAAAATCTTTGAAATCGTTTCAGGCTGCGTTTATATTTTTGTTCAGTATAAATAAATAGTAACCAGCGCGCTTCCTGTAGAACAATACATGTTACAATGATCTTCAATTATGATAAATTAAATACTGGTATTTCAATGCACACCTCAAACTACTGTGCTAATGCTACGCTCGGTTGCAGCAGCTTTTCTATAATAAAACAACGCTAGTGGCAAATAGCAAACCCACAATGGGAACAATAAAATAGCATGATATTCACAATAGCTCGGAAACGCTGCATTTTCCCGTAGCATCCCTACACAACTGGTGCTGTAGCCTCGAATGAAACGGCGGGAGAAGTTGGCAAACCCCAGGAAACGTTGTAGCTGCACCCTGGACGTCGGTTGGGACCCATTCACTTCTGCTTTCAACTTTTCAGGGTCCATCTGGACATTTCCTTCCGTGATGACATATCCGAGAAAGGTGATTGTAGAACGGTGGAACTCGCACTTCTCCGCTTTCACAAATAACGGGTTCTCCAGGAGGAGCTGAAGGACTTGTTGAACATGGAAGACTTGTTCTTGGGCAGAACGGGAAAACACCAAGATGTCATCGAGGTTTACGAACACAAATCAATTTAACATGTCACGGAGCACATCGTTTACCAGGGCCTGGAAGACAGTGGTGAGTTGGTGAGTCCAAACAGCATGACCCGGTACTCATAATGTCCACTGGCAGTGTTGAAGGCTGTCTTCCACTCATCTCCTTTGCATATCCGAACCAGGTGGTATGCATTCCGAAGGTCCAGCTTGGAGAACATGGTAGCCTCCTGGAGAGGTTTGAAAGCCGAGGAGAGGAGTGGTAGGGGGTTACGATTCTTGACCGCTAAGTCATTAAGACCCTGGTAGTCAATGCACGGACGCAGCGTCTTGTTCTTCTTTTCCACAAAGAAAAACCCTGTGCAGGCAGGGGATGCAGGAGGACGGATGCTTCCAACAGCCAGAGAGTCCTCAATATACTCCATGGCCTTGGTCTCTGGGCCGGATGGGGACTATAGCCAACCACGAGGCGGTGTGGTGCCTGGGAGAAGGTCAATGGCACAATCGTAGGGACAATGCGGGGGAAGAGAAGTAGCCCGTGTCTTGCTGAAGACCTCCAGGATGTCATGGTACTCTGCGGGAACGGCAGAGAAATACGAGGCTTTACTTCAGCCCTGAGGAGGACGTCTCAGGGAAGGCTGCGCCACTTTGAGACAATAGGAATGACAGAACGGACTCCAACCCAGGCTGAACTCGTAGTCCAGTTAATAACGGGGTTGTGTTTTTGGAGCCAAGAAAATCCCAAAACAGGAACATGGGGGACTCAATGAGGAAATTCTGTATAGCCTCACTGTCATTTCTTGAAACCCGCAGATTAACAGGAACAGTGCTGTGGGTAACACTTCCAATGGCTTAGCGTCCATGGGAACAGAGAGGAGTTGAGTGAGGATACATAATTCAGAAACTAGGGTAGCGTCCATAAAACTCTGATCCTCCCCGGAGTCAATGAACACCCGAAGAGACTTAGACTGGTCTCCCCACAGCAGTATCATAAAAAGGAGTGTGGATGATGGGAATTAGAGGATTCCCAGTTTTTCTCACCAGAGTACTTGTACCTACTAAAGAAATAGGTCTCTTAACAGGGCAGGTGGCAATATAATGTCCCGCAGCCCCACAGTACCGATAACAGTTGGAACTCAGTCTATGGGAACGTTCCCTAGGCGATAGTCCAGCTCTGCCCAGTTGCATAGGCTTATGAGTAACCGACTCACTCGTCGCCGATGATTCTCGAGGGAACTCGGGTGGCTTCGGCTCCTCTCGGAAGTACACACTTCAGGGACCTCTGGATTCCTTCGGAGGTGAGCAAGCAGCAGTGGATGAATTAATGTTCCTGAGACCCGACCTCCTCTCACTCCGACGTTGTCGTAGACGCCCAACAATCCTAATCGTAAGGGCGATGAGGGAATCGAGGTCCAATGGTAACCCCTGCGCTGCAAACTCGTCTTTTATTTCCCCCGAAGGAAGGTATTGAAAAGAGCCTCCGGATTACAGGCACTCTCCGCGGCCAATGTGTGACTGGCTTGCCCCACCACCAGCACTGAGCTAGGCTGAAACACCTGCATTTTGGAGCTCCATTACTCAAGAAAACAAAAAAGAGACCATGTTTGTAAGCAGCTTTATTACCTCAATGATATATATATTTTTTACATTGTTTGCAAACTGATATGTGACACGTATTAATGCCAAAATAACATGCAAAACAGGCAAGCCCATTGCTAAAAATGTTGGGCTCAAAACACCTGCCCTGAATGACGGGTCACCACTGCATCTAGGCACCATTTGAAGATAATTTCCGATTTAGCTAGCATGTGCAGCATTTATTGTGCAAGCTGTCTCAGCGAATGCAGGAACATTGGCTTTAAAAGATGCTTAGCCAACAAATGGCAATCTAATAAAATCTGAGTTAATCCCAGCCTAGAATAATTTTAAAATTCATTATTATTGTTGTCTAGTCTTTTCCCCCACCACAGCATATAAACTCTCAGGCATGGAGGTCATGGTGGCCATGGGGAGGTCCACAGGCAAAGGCTGGTGGTTAACAGGCTGGGGTTGGGGTAGTCCCACCATACTGTAGATGGAGGGTGATGCTGGACCTGGAGATTCCTGCTCTTCACCACCTATTTGACTGTTACCTGGAGTCTGGAGAATAAAAACATACAGTAACATTTTCACTGTGAATTTATGAACGGTGACCCGGGTACAAAACAAGGTAATTAATTACCTCAAATCAATAAATGTAATATTTCTCAGTGGCTGTTCAATGCGAAAAAATGTAAGCATTAAATTAACTTAAATGAAATAACTTTATCTTTAATTAAGAATGTATACATTTTCCAATGACATTTTAGTTTTTTAAATGACAGTAGCCGAGGTACAGTATCTTACCCTGACTGTAGCATACTCTGTGTTTATCATTTCCTCTTTGTCACCTATAATTTAACAACATAAAAATACAATAAATATTTAAAAGTAAGATGTTCAGAGACGCTACATATACAGTGCCTTGCGAAAGTATTCGGCCCCCTTGAACTTTGCGACCTTTTGCCACATTTCAGGCTTCAAACATAAAGATATAAAACTGTATTTTTTTGTGAAGAATCAACAACAAGTGGGACACAATCATGAAGTGGAACGACATTTATTGGATATTTCAAACTTTTTTAACAAATCAAAAACTGAAAAATTGGGCGTGCAAAATTATTCAGCCCCCTTAAGTTAATACTTTGTAGCGCCACCTTTTGCTGCGATTACAGCTGTAAGTCGCTTGGGGTATGTCTCTATCAGTTTTGCACATCGAGAGACTGAATTTTTTCCCATTCCTCCTTGCAAAACAGCTCGAGCTCAGTGAGATTGGATGGAGAGCATTTGTGAACAGCAGTTTTCAGTTCTTTCCACAGATTCTCGATTGGATTCAGGTCTGGACTTTGACTTGGCCATTCTAACACCTGGATATGTTTATTTTTGAACCATTCCATTGTAGATTTTGCTTTATGTTTTGGATCATTGTCTTGTTGGAAGACAAATCTCCGTCCCAGTCTCAGGTCTTTTGCAGACTCCATCAGGTTTTCTTCCAGAATGGTCCTGTATTTGGCTCCATCCATCTTCCCATCAATTTCCTGTCCCTGCTGAAGAACTTCTTCCCTGTCCCTGCTGAAGAAAAGCAGGCCCAAACCATGATGCTGCCACCACCATGTTTGACAGTGGGGATGGTGTGTTCAGAGTGATGAGCTGTGTTGCTTTTACGCCAAACAAAACGTTTTACATTGTTGCCAAAAAGTTCAATTTTGGTTTCATCTGACCAGAGTTCTTCCACATGTTTGGTGTGTCTCCCAGGTGGCTTGTGGCAAACTTTAAACAACACTTTTTGTGGATATCTTTAAGAAATGGCTTTCTTCTTGCCACTCTTCCATAAAGGCCAGATTTGTGCAATATACGACTAATTGTTGTCCTATGGACAGAGTCTCCCACCTCAGCTGTAGATCTCTGCAGTTCATCCAGAGTGATCATGGGCCTCTTGGCTGCATCTCTGATCAGTCTTCTCCTTGTATGAGCTGAAAGTTTAGAGGGACGGCCAGGTCTTGGTAGATTTGCAGTGGTCTGATACTCCTTCCATTTCAATATTATCGCTTGCACAGTGCTCCTTGGGATGTTTAAAGCTTGGGAAATCTTTTTGTATCCAAATCCGGCTTTAAACTTCTTCACAACAGTATCTCGGACCTGCCTGGTGTGTTCCTTGTTCTTCATGATGCTCTCTGCGCTTTTAACGGACCTCTGAGACTATCACAGTGCAGGTGCATTTATACGGAGACTTGATTACACACAGGTGGATTGTCATCATTAGTCATTTAGGTCAACATTGGATCATTCAGAGATCCTCACTGAACTTCTGGAGAGAGTTTGCTGCACTGAAAGTAAAGGGGCTGAATAATTTTGCACGCCCAATTTTTCAGTTTTTGATTTGTTAAAAAAGTTTGAAATATCCAATAAATGTCGTTCCACTTCATGATTGTGTCCCACTTGTTGTTGATTCTTCACAAAAAAATACAGTTTTATATCTTTATGTTTGAAGCCTGAAATGTGGCAAAAGGTCGCAAAGTTCAAGGGGGCCGAATACTTTCGCAAGGCACTGTATATATATGAACTGTTTAATATACACCACATTGTAACGGTATCTGGACACCCCTTCAAATGAGTGAATTCGGCTATTTCTGCCACACCCATTGCTGATAGGTGTATAAAATCGAGCACACAGTTGTGCAACCTCTATAGACAAACAATGGCAGTAAAATGGCCTTACTGAACAGGTCAATGACTTTCAACGTGGCAACATCATAGGATGCCACCTTTCCAACCAGTCAGTTAGGCAAATTTCTGCACTGCTAGAGCTGCCCCGGTCCACTGTAAGTGCTGTTATTGTGAAGTGGAAATGTCTAGGAGCAACAACGGCTCAGCCACGAAGTGGAAGGCCGCACAAGCCCACAGAACAGGACCTCAGCTGAAAAAATAATTTGTCCTCGGTTGTAACACTTCTGAGTTACAAACTGCCTCGAAGCAACGCCGACACAAGAACTGTTCATCGGGAACTTCATGATATGGGTTTCTATGGCCGAGCAGCCACACTCAAGCCTAAGATTGGAGTGGTGTAAAGCTCGCCACCATTGGACTCTGTAGTAGACGAAACTCGTTCTCTGGAGTGATGAATCACGCTTCACCATCTGGCAGTCCGACAGATGAATCTGTTTGGCCGATGCCCGAACACTACCTGCCAGTATGCATAGTACCAACTGTAAAGTTTGGTGTAGGAGGAATAATGGTCTGGAGCTGTTTTTCATGGTTCGGGCTAGACCCCTTAGTTCCAGTGAAATCTTAACGCGGAGTGGAGGCTGTTATAGCAGCAAAGGAGGGGACCACCTCCATATTAATGCCCATAATTTTGGAATGAGATGTTCGACGAGCAGCTGTACACATACTTTTGGCAATGTAGTGTATATATACAGTACCAGTCAAAAGTTTGGACACACCTACTCATTCAAGGGCTTTTCTTTATTTTTACTATTTTATACATTGAGAATGCAGAAAGTGTGAAAGCTGTCACTAAGACAAAAGGTGGCTACTTTGAAGAATCTCAAATATAAAATATGTTTAACCATTTTTTGGTTACTACATGATTCCATATGTGTTATTTCATCATTTGGATGTCTTCACTAATATTCTACAATGTATAAAATAGTAAAAATTAAGAAAAACCCTTAAATGAGTAGGTGTGTCCAAACTTTGACTGGTACTGTATATACACTACCGTTCAAAAGTTTGGGGTCACTTAGAAATGTCCTTGTTTTTGAAAGAAAAGCACATTTTTTGTCCATTAAAATACCATCTAATTGATCAGAAATACAGTGTAGACATTGTTAATGTTGTAAATGACTACTGTAGCTGGAAACGGCAGATTCTTTTGAGTTCCCCTGTCCAGTGTCTGTGTTCTTTTGCCCATTTTAATATTTTATCTTTATTGGCCAGACTGAGATATGGCTTTTCCTTTGCAACTCTGCCTAGAAGACCAGCATCCCGGAGTCGCCTCTTCACTGTTAAGACTGGTGTTTTGCGGGTACTATTTAATGAAGCAGCCATTTGAGGACTTGTGAGGTGTCTGTTTCTCAAACTAAACACTAATATACTTGTCCTCTTTCTCACAACGTGCCATTGGAACACAGGAGCGATGGTTGCTGATAATGGGCCTCTGTACACCTCTGTAGATACTCCATTAAAAATTAGCCGTTTCCAGCTACTAGTCATTTACAACATTAACAATGTATTTCTAATCAATTTTATGTTATTTTAATGGGGAAAAAAATTGCCTTTCTTTCAAAAACCAGGACATTTCTCTGTGACCCCAAACTTTTGAACGGTGGTGTATGTGTACTGTATATGTATGCATGTATTTGTATGTGTAAATGCATATCGATGTGTGTGTATATAATCTATACAAAATTGACATTTAATCACATCCTGTTATCACCAGTATTCACAATAGTTATTGATCCTGAGCTTACCTTCATTTATCTTTCGCCAAAGAACAATGCTAATCAGGACGAATAATCCAACTATGATGAGGACACCGACAGGTATCCAGACTTTGACAGAGTTGTCGTCCACTTCCTCCCACGATAGTTCCTCTGCTTCCTCCCACAAAATATAAAAATCAGCAAAGCATATATTTTTTATTTCACCTTTATTTAACCAGGTAGGTTAGTTGAGAACAAGTTCTAATTTACAACTGCAACCTGGCCAAGATAAAGCTAAGCAGTGCAGCACAAACAACAACACAGAGCTACACATGGAATAAACAAACATACAGTTTGTAGCCTGGTTCCACTCTAGGTTTCGGCCTTTCTAGGGAGTTTTTCCTAGCAACCGTGCTTCTACACCTGCATTGCTTGCTGTTTGGGGTTTTAGGCTGGCTTTCTGTACAGCACTTTGAGATATCAGCTGATGTAAGAAGGGCTATATAAATAAATGTGATTTGATACCGTCAATAACACAATAGAAAAGTCTATGTACAGTGTGTGCAAATGAGGTAAGATACGGGAGGGAGATAATAATTACAATTGAGCAATTACAACACTGGAGTGATAAATGTGCAAAAGATGAATGTGCAAGTAGAGATACTGGGGTGCAAAGGAGCAAAAAAATAACAGTATGGGGATGAGATAGTTGGATGGGCTATGTACAGGTGCAGTGATATGTGAGCTGCTCTGACAGCTGGTGCTTAAAGTTAGAGAGGGAGATGTGTGTCTCCAGCTTCAGTGATTTTTACAATTGGTTCCAGTCATTGGCAGCAGAGAATTGGAAGGAAAGGCGGCCAAAGTAGGAATTGGCTTTGGGGGTGACCAGTGAAATATACCTGCTGGAGCGCGTGGTACGTGTGGGTGCTGCTATGGTGACCAGTGAGCTGAAATAAGGCGGGGCTTTACCTAGCAAAGACTTATAGAGAATCTGGAGCCAGTGGGTTTGGCGACGAATATGAAGCGAAGGCCAGCCAACGAGAGCATACAGGTCGAGGTGGTGAGTAGTATATAGGGTTTTGGTGACAAAACGGATGGCACTGTGATAGACTGCATCCAATTTGCTGAGTAGAGTGTTGGAGGCTATTTTGTAAATGACATCGCCGAAGTCAAGGATCGGTAGGATAGTCAGTTTTACGAGGGTATGTTTGGCAGCATGAGTGAAGGATGCTTTGTTGTGAAATAGGAAGCCAATTCTAGATTTAATTTTGGATTGGAGATGCTTAACGTGAGTCTGGAAGGAGAGTTTACAATCTAATCAAACACCTAGGTATTTGTAGTTGTCCACATATTAGTCAGAACCGTCCAGAGTAGTGATGCTGGATGGGCGGGCAGGTGCAGGCAGTGATTGGTTGAAGAGGATGCATTTAGTTTAACTTGCATTTAAGAGCAGTTGGAGGCTATGGAAGGAGAGTTGTATGGCATTGAAGCTCATCTAGCGGTTAGTTAACAGTGTCCAAAGAAGGGCCAGAAGTATACAGAATGGTGTCGTCTGCGTAGAGATGGATCAGAGAATCACCAGCAGCAAGAGCGACATCATTGATGAATAGAGAAAAGAGTCGGCCTGAGAACTGAACCCTGTGGCACCCCCATAGAGACTGCCAGAGGTCCGGACAACAGGCCCTCCGATTTGACACACTGAACTCTGAGAAGTAGTTGATGAACCAGGCGAGGCAGTCATTTGACTGCCGATAAGAATGTGGTGACGGGTGCACAGTATTGTCTCTTATCGATGGCGGTTATGATCTTGTTTAGGACCTTGAGTGTGGCTGAGTTGCACCCATGACCAGCTCGGAAACTAGATTGCATGGTGGAGAAAGTACGGTGGGATTCGAAATGGTTGGTGATCTGTTTGTTAACTTGGCTTTCGAAGACCTTAGAATGGCAGGGTAGGATAGATAGGTCTGTAGCAGTGTGGGTCTGTAGCAGTGTGGGTCTAGAGTGTCTCCCCCTTTGAAGAGGGGGATGACCGTGGCAGCTTTCCAATCTTTGGGGATCTCAGACGATATGAGAGGTTGAACAGGCTAGAAATAGGGGTTGCAACAATTGCAGCGGATAATTTTAGAATGGGTTCAGATTGTCTAGCCCGGCTGATTCGTAGGGGTCCAGATTTTGCAGCTTTTTCAGAACATCGGCTATCTGGATTTGGGTGAAGGAGAAATGGGGAGGCTTGGGAAAGTTTCTGTGGGGGGGGTACAGGGCTGTTGACCAGGGTAGGTGTAGCCAGGTGGAAAGCATGGCCAGCCGTAAAAAAATGCTTATTGAAATTCTCAATTATAGTGGATTTATCGGCTGTGACATTGTTTCCGAGCCTCAGTGCAGTGGGCAGCTGGGAGGAGGTGCTCTTATTCTCCATGGACCTTATCGTGTTCCAGAACTTTTGAGAGTTTGTGCTACAGGATGCAAATTTTTGTTAGAAAATTATATCCTTTGCTTTCCTAACTGCCTGTGTATATTGGTTCCTAAGTTCCCTGAAAAGTTGCATATTGCTGGTGCTATTCGATGCTAATGCAGTACACCAAAGGATGTTTTTGTGCTGGTCAAGGGCAGTCAGGTCTGGAGTGGAGTTTTCAATGACATGTAGTCTAGTTTATTGTGTGTGCATGTACAGGTGTCATTGTTGGTGGAGTCAGAGTTCACTGTCAGGACTGGAGGCACAACTCACTGAAAACATATCAAAACCATTTATTGTTAGTTTATTAACCTGAGTACATGAGCTAGAGTCCCAATGAATATGCATTTAACCTGTACACCATGTTTAGCTCTATTGATTGATACTGTAACTGTCACTATATAATAAAATAGAAAAACTGTCAAACATACCTTGGACTTTTATCAAGTATTTAGCTACGTTGCTGTCATTGTTACCAGTCACTACTGCATCATAAAGTCCACTGTCTCCTTCCTGGAGGTTCTTCAGTAGCAGAGAGAAGTCTCCCTCACTAAATTCAGCCCTACCTCGGTATCTTTCAAAGGTAACTTTTGGTGGGTACTTTACAACATTGACTGATCTGTTAAACTTCCAAAATAGCACATCAACATCTTCTTTCAGTTGAACATTTGTCTGGACATTCAGGCGAACATCCTGTCCCTTCAGCACAAACACAGAGGTCTCAGCACTGGGCTCTGAAATAAACACAGAATACGTAATGTAAAAAAATATGAAAAAGCCCATCAAACAATGTGACAAATAGAGCAGTAGGATATGAATTTAGCAACGCAACCTCCTAAAGGAATATGTGCACATTTTTAGTTTTTGCAAATAGCCAAACTGGCTGACACATCGTAATGACCCAATTTGCAGGCTTTGTAGTTTGGGCTAGAATTTCTCTATACACCCTATTTGCTAAACGGTTTAAATATTAACCCATTAAAAAGATCAGCTGCCTTTAGATCAACAGAGTCACAACCTTTGTTACAAGTCATACAGAAGTACTTTTGCAATAAAGAACTGGGATATGATACACACTATCAACTGTTCAGTTGGGGAGGCAGGTTGGGCCAATAACCAAAATGTTGCTGGATCGAATCCCTGAGCTGACAAGGTAAAAATCTGTCGTTCTGCCCCTGAACAAGGCAGTTCACCCACTGTTCCTTGGTAGGCTGTCATTGTAAATGAGAATCCAATCTTAACTCACTTGCCTAACTCACTTGCCTAGTTAAATAAAGGTTAAATAAAAATGAAGTTCAGTTTCAGAAACCGTTCAGTAAAAGCAACTTGATGAAGTATAACTCCAGGAAGTACAACCTAATCTGCCTAAAAGCATAGATAACTTGGATGCTCAAGAGAGGGGGTCTTTTTCAGCCCACATATTTGTGGTTGGCTGACAGACATGTCTAAAAACAGCTGAGCATTGCATTTCCGGGAGCGAGAAGTTCCATGCTACAAATGGGGTAGTTTCCCGTCACTGACTTTACTGTAATGACACTGAACTTGTTCTTACAATAGTACAGTATACTATCACAACCAAACATTGTTGTATTACAAAACATATTTAAAACCAGTATTTTTTTTTTTTATGTGCCCTACAGTTAATTACATACTGTACTTTCAATTTAAAAGTCTATCAATTACTTGGATGTTGTAAAAATCAACATATCTCATGACTTAACTTTAGTACTTCATCTAAGTTCCTGTGTCACCTACTGGCTAGACATCCAGTACACCGGCTAGACATCCAGTACACCGGCTAGACATCCAGTACACCGGCTAGACATCCAGTACACCGGCTAGACATCCAGTACACCGGCTAGACATCCAGTACACCAATACACTAATAAAATGGTCACCCAGACTATTTACATTTGTTTTTACACTGCTGCTACTCGCTGTTTATTATCTATGCATAGTCACTTTACAAATTACCTCGACTACCCTGTACACTTGTTATGTACATTTCTTGTGTTACTTTTTGATTGTTTGGATTTTTTGCTTTTTATTAAGTAAATATTTGATTAAATCTATTTATTGAACTGCATTGTTGGTTAAGGGCTTGTAAGTAAGCATTTCACGGTAAGATCTACACCTGTTGTATTCGGCGCATGTGACATACAATTTGATTTGGACTGGTTATAAGCAGAGTAATCAATACAAATTATACTGCCTGTTACTTACTAACCAGATTATATACACATGTCTAATCAATATATTAAATATCACTATACAGATGTTTTAGAATTGTTTTTACCTGAATGATGGAGGAGAGTTAGTAGAATAGAGAGGGTGAAACGCACAGTCGCCATACTTTGACAAATGACTAAACCTAAATGAGGAAGTATTGTCACATAGGCCAAGACTTCCTTACTCTAGTAGGTTTTTATACCCATAAACCACAAATTTCACACGAAACATTGTTTACAATTCTAATGTTACATGGCATGTGAAATAACTTCATAACCTGTTTCCAATACATTTGAAATGTATTTAGGAACTTTATTTAACCAGGAAGGGCTCATTGAGATATAAAATCTCTTTTTCAAGAGCGTCCTGGCCGAGATAGGCAGCACCAAGTCATTACAAAAATTAGACACACATGAAAAACTACAAGTAATCTAGTAAAAACCATTGAATTCACAAGAGTATAACAAAATCATAAAACAGCTAATTAAAAACATTGACAGGTCAGGGAATCAGCCTCAAAATCCTTCAATGATTTAAAAACACCAATCGGGACAAGTTCTTCCAGTTTAAAAGTATTTTGTAAGGTGTTCCAAGACGATGGGGCAGAGTACATAAAAGCCCTTTTTACCAAATTCAGTTCAGACATTTGGAACAGTTAGCAGGATGAAGTCCAGCGAGCGAACGAAGAGAGCACCCACCACATTTCTGAACAATAAAAATACCCCCCAAAAAAGGTAGTAAACCCAAAATGGCTTTGTAAATAAAAGTATACCAGCGCCGGAGCCTACGAGTGACAAGAGAAGGCCAGCCAACCCTGGTATACAAAATGCAGTGGTGCATAAGGGTTTTGCAGTTTAAAATAGTGAAAAGTAAGTGAGAACAAAATAACCACAGACAACTAAATTACCGTCAAACACATGGTTTATTAGAAAACACACGGTAATAATGGGGGGGGGAGCAGGAAAAGGGGCTGAGCTGGACCCAAGGAAAGAAATAATAAGTATTCAAAAACACCCCTAAACTAGACTAGCCTATTTCAACAACAGCTAACTAACCAAAAATACAGTGGGTGGTGCACCCAGTTCTAACTAGTGTTTTTAACAAAGTTTACCTACGGGTAGTGTATGCCCATGGGCGACTTGTCTTGGTTCCCCCTTTTCCCCACCAGCAAACAAACACCATAACCAAAAACAATACTCACAGGTGAGGACAAAGTGATATGGAGGCGCTCAAACAAAAGAGAGCTCAATACATACGAGATAAAGACA
Organism: Oncorhynchus clarkii lewisi; assembly: GCF_045791955.1. Taxonomy (NCBI): domain Eukaryota; kingdom Metazoa; phylum Chordata; class Actinopteri; order Salmoniformes; family Salmonidae; genus Oncorhynchus; species Oncorhynchus clarkii. Next base: position 40,353,417 of record NC_092174.1, read on the forward strand.
TAGTAGGCACACGTGAACCATAGAGCTCTACAGACATATGGCATTTACAGAGAGTGAGCTCTAGAGAAAACTGACAGGGTTTTTAAACCAAGGGAAAGGAACTGTGATTGGGTAGAAAACAGGAGGAGGTGTGTTTTCTGATTGATGATTGATTGGTGACTGATTGGGGAGTGATGATTGCCACCTGTGGCAGGGGAGAAGGAGAGAAAAGAAATACACACACACACACAGGATACACACAGGATACTTGTATCCGTAACAGTAAATAACAGTATCATTAGCATAAAAATGAAGTTGTGCATTTTGGACATTTTTGTCTAAATCATTTATATAAATAATGAATAAGAGAGGACCAAGTACGGAGCCTTGGGGCACACCATTAAAGACGGACAATTTAACAGACATAAGCCCATCAAATTGAGTGCACTGAGTTCTATCAGACAGATAGTTAGTAAACCATGCAACTGCATGCTCCGAAAGACCAACACTCGACAATCTCTGCCTTAGTATAGCATGATCAACTGTTTCAAAAGTGCTGTTTTTTGTCAAGGGCTTCAGTGATATCATTTAAAACCTTCATGGCTGCTGTAATTATGTTATGCTTCTTTCTGAAGCCTGATTGGTACATTGATCAAATAGAGTTAGTAAATAAAAACTATTTTAGCTGTTCACTTACAAGGGTTTCAAGTATTTTCACCAGGTGACAACTTTGAGATTGGCCTATAATTATTTAAAAGAGTTGGATCTCCCCCTTTTAAAAGTGGTAGGACAAATGCTGATTTCCAGACCTTTGGAATGTCATTACATTCCAGGGTTAGATTGAACAGATATGTAAGTGGTTCAGCTATGAAATCAGCTGCCAGATTTAAAAAGCAGGGATCAAAAAGATCAGGACCTGCAGGCTTTCTCTGATCTAAGGATTTCAGGGCTTTATGTACCACCTGCACTGAGAATGGCAAAAAGCTAAAAGTTTGACCAGCTCTCACTGGTTCATCCACACAGGGTTGTACAGAGACAGAGGACACTGAATCAAACAGCCTACCAGATGATACAAAGTGCTCATTGAAACAATTCAGCATTTCAATTTTGTCATATATAGCAACAGAGTCCTTAAAAACACATGACGGTAATTGATTAGCATTACTGTTACCAGACATAGACTTAATAGCCTTCCAAAACTTTCTAGGGTCATTCAGGTTATCAGTGGTAACAGACATAAAATATTCAGACTTGGCCTTCCTGAGAACAAAAATAACACTTGTTTCATAACTGCCTAAAAAATAAGCCAATCAGCATCAGAACATGATTTCCTTGCTTTAGCCCAGGCTAGATTACGGTTGTGAATAATACAAGACAGCTCAGAAGAAAACCATGGATTATCCCGCCCTTTAACCCTGAACCTGCGGAATAGGGCATGTTTGTTAACTATTTGGAAAAAAACATAATGAAGGAATTTCCAGGCAGTTTCCACATCAGGGATAAGCTCAATCTTGCTCCAGTCAAAATAAAAGCAAATCATGAAAGAAAGCCTGCTCACTAAAACACTTCAAATTTCTCTTACGAATAAAACGTGGGTTTTAGATTTGTTATTGTGTAGTTATTGTCAAGAGGTGAGTGTAGCTGGTGCATCGAAGTCAGGCGCAGGAGAGCAAAGATGAGTGGACAAAGCACTTTACTAAGGCAATCATTTGCACAGAACGCAACAGTGTCACAAAACAAATGCCCAACTATCCAGTTGAGAAAACAAGACAAAACAAATGGAAAATGAAAGGTGGATCGGCAATGGCTTGAAGACCGGTGACGTCGACCGCCGAACAAGGAGAGGGACCGACTTTGGCGGAAGTCGTGACAGGACCGACCTGGAGGGTGAAGGGGGCGACCCGGAGGGTGAGGTGCAGGGAAGTCGTGACAGTTGTACTATTTCCAACACTTTTTTAGAGTGGGCATTTCTGATAGGGCAGCCCCTACCAAATTACTGACACCCAAATAGGGGAGCCATGCCTTTCATTAACTAGCAGAAAACAAATAATTCAGTCGACGTTCATACCGGTCATAGATTATGGTGATATTGTCTATATGAATGCAGCTGCCACTGTATTAAAGTCGTTGGACACTGTTTATCATAGCGCACTGCACTTTATGAAGGACGACCGTCTCACATTGAATGACGCTGGAGAGATGAAGCAGGTACGGGGAGGTAAACATTTAAGAAATAACAGACATGAACGAGACAAGAACAGCATCAGGAACTAATACTTAAGACAAAAAAAACAATCAATGCAGCAGCAGGGAACAGAGTAAGGGAACTGACAAATATAGGGGAGGAAAAAAACAGATAAGTATGTCCAGTTGAGGCCAATATCGCTGATGCACGTGACGAGGGATGGCAGGCGTGCGTAATAATGGATGATGGAGTGGAAGATGAAGGGCAGCCTGGCGCCCTCAAGCATCAGCGGGGAGAAAATCGGGAGCAGATGTGACAGTACCCCCCCCCCCCCCCCCTCTTGGGGCGCCACCCGGCGTCCCAACAACCGGCACATGATCATGAGGAAGGTGAGGGATTAGCCCAGAACTACACGGCAGGACCTGGTCAATGACCTGAAGAGAGCTGGGACCACAGTCTCAAAAAAAACCATTAGTAACACACTACGCCATCATGGATTAAAATCCTGCAGCGCACGCAAGGTCCCCCTGCTCAAGCCAGCGCATGTCCAGGCCCGTCTGAAGTTTGCCAATGACCATCTGGATGATCCAGAGGAGGAATGGGAGAAGGTCATGTGGTCTGATGAGACAAAAATAGGGCTTTTTGGTCTATACTCCACTCGCCGTGTTTGGAGGAAGAAGAAGGATGAGTACAACCCCAAGAACACCATCCCAACCGTGAAGCATGGAGGTGGAAACATCATTCTTTGGGGATGCTTTTCTGCAAAGGGGACAGGAAGACTGCACCATATTGAGGGGAGGATGGATGGGGCCATGTATCGCGAGATCTTGGACAACAACCTCCTTCCCTCAGTAAGAGCATTGAAGATGGGTCGTGGCTCGGTCTTTCAGCAAGACAACGACCCGAAACACAGAGCCAGGGCAACTAAGGAGTGGCTCCGTAAGAAGCATCTCAAGGTCCTGGAGTGGCCTAGCCAGTTTCCAGACCTGAACCCAATAGAAAATCTTTGGAGGGAGCTGAAAGTCCATATTGCCCAGTGACAGCCCCGAAACATGAAGGATCTGGAGAAGGTCTGTATTGAGGAGTGGGCCAAAATCCCTGCTGCAGTGTGTGCAAATCTGGTCAAGAACTACAGGAAACGTATGATCTCTGTAATTGCAAACAAAGGTTTCTGTACCAAATATTAAGTTCTGCTTTTCTGATGTATCAAATACTTATGTCATGCAATAAAATGCTAATTAATTACTTAAAAATCATACAATGTGATTTTCTGGATTTTTGTTTTAGATTTCCGTCTCTCACAGTTGAAGTGTACCTATGATAAAAAATTACAGACCTCTACATACTTTGTAAGTAGGAAAACCTGAAAAATCGGCAGTGTATCAAATACTTGTTCTCCCCACTGTATATTTTTATGCTAAACATTTTGGGACTCTATCAACAATGGACTAATGAAACAAATGCCAAAATATAGTTTTCATAGCATCAAAACACTCAGTCTTCAAGGCCTCTTAGAGAACAAATTAAAACAAAACAATAAAATACAAAAATCCTTCCAAGTCTTCCACAGTCCATCTTCCTCAACTTTACATCCTTCATCATCATCATCATGGTAATACTGGTTGGGTTCCCCTTCACAGACGTTGCATGCATCAACCAATGGTTGCGTGCCACATCATTGACTGTGCCGTCAGGCACCAGATTGCTTTAACATACTGTGTGATGTGATTAGCTGATAAGTGAAAAACATATCTAGGCATTGTAAGATCTGGAATGCATCAGCAATAGCTGTTATGTCTGAGCAGAGGAACACGACCAATATCTCCAGAATGACATTATCATTTGGACTTGTGTCCAAATACTATTTGAAATCGTTCAAATGTGCCTTTAAACAGCTTGGAAAATTCCAGAAACTGATGTCATGGCTTTAGAAGCTTGTGATAGGCTAATTGACATAATTTGAGTCAATTGGAGGTGTACCTGTGGATGTATTTCAAGGCCTACCTTCAAACTCAGTACTTCTCTGCTTGACATCATGGAAAATCAAAAGAAATCAGCCAAGACCTCAGATAAAAAATTGTAGACCTCCACAAGTCTGGTTCATCCTTCGGAGCAATTTCCAGACGCCTGAAGGTACCACGTTCATCTGTACAAACAATAGTATGGAAGTATAAACACCATGGGACCACGCAGCCATCATATCGCTCAGGAAGGAGACGCATTCTGTCTCCTAGAGATGAACATACTTTGGTGCGAAAAGTGCAAATCAATTCCCAGAACAACAGCAAAGGACCTTGTGAAGATGCAAGAGAAAACGGTTACAAAAGTATCAATATCCACAGTAAACGAGTCCTATATCGACAACCTGAAGGACCGCTCAGCAAGGAAGACGCCACTGCTCCAAAACTGCCATAAAAAGGCTATGGTTTGTAACTGCACATGGGGACAAAGATCGTACTTTTTGGAGAAATGTCCTCTGGTCTAAAGAAACAAAAATTGAACTGTTTGACCATCGTTATGTTATGAGGAAAAAGGGGGAGGCTTGGACACAGTTCAAGTTGTCTGGGTAGCCATTTGATTAGATGTTCAGGAGTCTTATGGCTTGGGGGTAAAAGCTGTTGAGAAGCCTTTTGGTCCTAGAATTGGCGCTCCGGTGCTGCTTACCATGCAGTAGCAGAGAGAACAGTCTATGACTGGGGTGGCTGGTGTCTTTGACAATTTTTAGGGCCTTCCTCTGACACCGCCTGGTGTAGAGGTTCTGGATGGCAGGCAGCTTGGCCCCAGTGATGTACTGGGCCATACGCTCTACCATCTGTAGTGCCTTGCAGTCGGAGGATTAGCAGTTGCCGTACCAGGCGTACCAGTGATGCAACCAGTCAGGATGCTCTCAATGTTGCAGCTGTAGAACCTGAGGACCCATGCCAAATCTTTTTAGTTTCCTGCGGGGGAATAGGCTTTGTCGTGCCATCTTCACGACTGTCTTGGTGTGGTTGGACCATTGTAGTTTGTGGGTGATGTGGACACCAAGGAACTTGAAACTCTCAACCTGCTCCACTACAGCCCGTCGATGAGAATGGGGGCGTTCTTGGTCCTCCTTTTCCTGTAGTCCTAGTCTTGATCACGTTGAGGGATAGGTTGTTGTTCTGGCACCACCCGGCCAGGTCTCTGACCTCCTCCCCATAGGCGGTCTCGTCGTTGTCTGTGATCAGGCCCACCATTGTTGCGTGGTCTGCAAACTTAATGATGGTGTTGGAATATAGACCTGCCAGTTGGTCAGAACATGCCGGGAGCACACGTCCTGGTAATCCGTCTGGCCCAGCGACCTTGTGAGTTTTGACCTGTTTTAAGGTCTTACTCACATCGGCTATGGAGAGCGGGATCACACAGTCGTACGGAACAGCTGATGCTCTCATGCATGCCTCAGTGTTGCTTGCCTGGAAGCGAGCATTGAAGCATATAGCTCGTCTGGTAAGCTCGTGTCACTGGGCAGCTCGCGGCTGTGCTTCTCTTTGTAGTCTGTAATAGTTTGCAGGCTCTACTACATCCGACGAGCGTTGGAGCCGGTGTGGTACTATTCATTCTTAGCCCTGTATTGGCGCTTTGCTTGTTTGATGGTTCGTCTGTGGGCATAGCAGGAGTTCTTATAAGCTTCCGGGTTAGAGTCCCGCACCTTGAAAGCGGCAGCTCTACCCTTTAGCTGAGTGCAGATGTTACCTGTAATCCATGGCTTCTGTTTGGGGTATGTAAAGTCATTGTCACAGTCTGTGGCGTCGCCATCATCATAATTGTCCTGATTTGGGGAAAGCTAAATAAATGTACTCTTACTGCTCCTTCTGCAGGATTACCCTTATTACCGTAACTTATATTAATATGAAGTAAACTATGTGAAAACTGTTGATTTCAGGATGTGATGATTTCACAGTATTTACATAGCGACTCTGAAGATCAAATTTGTACATATTTGTTGGATTGTTATGTGGTTGATTTATAGGATATGCTATGGTGGGGAAAACGACTAACAATAATCAGAACATTTTTAATGTCGTCTTACTCTCTTTAGGAAGCAGACTTTGTGAGTTTTGTCAATCGAGCTTTCTCAATCAATGGATAACATTTTCACTGCTACTGCAACAATTCATCTTGTGCTAAAAGCAGTGCACCAAGACAGTAGCAACATCAAACACCTTTAGTAAAGACCGACATGCATAACTAGCTGGCCAGCTTGTAAGTAAAATAGTCTAGCAGCATCCATAAGAATGAATCATTTTCCATCATCCTACTTCTCCCTTTTATAATATAATTGGTCAGTGCTAGCCACACTCTACCATCTCCACCATTTTCAAAGTGATGGAGTTTGGCTATAGCACTAACCACACTCCATTATCTCCACTAAATTCAAAGTGATCAAGTGTGTGTGTGTGTGTGTGTGTGTGTAAATACAGTGGTGTAAAGTACTTAAAGTAAGAATACTTTGAAGTACTACTTAAGTAGTTTTTGGGTGAGTATCTGTACTTTACTATTTATATTTTTGACCACTTTTACTTTTACTCCACTACATTCCTAAAGAAATTGTATTTTACTCCACTTCATTCCTAAAGAAATATTATTTTACTCCACTACATTCCTAAATAAATATTATTTTACTCCACTACATTCCTAAATAAATATTATTTTACTCCACTACATTCCTAAATAAATTGTATTTTACTCCACTACATTCCTAAATAAATATTATTTTACTCCACTACATTCCTAAAGAAATATTATTTTACTCCACTACATTCCTAAAGAAATATTATTTTACTCCACTACATTCCTAAAGAAATATTATTTTACTCCACTACATTCCTAAAGAAATGTTATTTTACTCCATACATTTTCCCTGACACCCGAAAGTACTCGTTACATTTTGAATGCTCATCTAGGCTAATTCATGCACCTATCAATATAACGTGTTGTTACCCCTACTGCCTTCCAACTGGCAGACTTAATAAACAAGCATTTCGCTACACTCGCATTAACATCTGCTAACCATGTGTATGTGACAAATAAAATTTGATTTGATTTGATAAACACAAATACTCGTTTTTTAAATTATGTCTAAGTGTTGGAGTGTGTCCTTATCTGTCCATAATGTTAAACTATATATACATTTGTCCCGGATAATTTGCTTAATTTCAGGAATTTGATGTATAGCATTTACTTTCACTTCTTCCTTTTACTATGACAGTTGAGTACTTTTTCCACCACTGTGGAAAAAGTACACTTTTGTACACTTTTTCTCAAGTAGTATTTAACTGGATGAGACCAGCCTCCACCTGTGGACCTCCCCATGAACCCCATGCCAGAGAGTGTATATGCTACGGTGGGGAAAACTACTAACAGATAATAATCGGGAATTTGAACATCTTCCTCTCTTTAGGAAGCTAACTTTGGGGGACCTCAGCGAGCTTTGTCTATCAATAGATGAAATGTTCACTTCTGCATAGCTTCTGCAACAATGAATCTTGTGCTAACGGCATTAAAAACCTTTAGTAAAGACCGACATGCACAACTAACTCCCCAGCTTGTAAGTATGGGCCAAGTCATTCAGTCTGTCATGGAAAGAGCAGGTGTCCTTGATGTTTTGATCATTGAAGTGTATGGTCTTGTGGGTGTGAATTTAAACTCCGCAAAAAAAAGAATCGTCCCTTTTTCAGGACCCTGTCTTTCAAAGATCATTCGTAAAATCCAAATAACTTCACAGATCTTCATTGTTTCCTATGCTTGTTCAATAAACATGTACCTGTGGAACGGTCGTTAAGACAGTAACAGCTTACAGACGGTAGGCAATTAACGGCACAGTTATGAAAACTTAGGACACTAAAGAGGCCTTTCTACTGACTCTGAAAAACACCAAAAGAAAGATGCCCAGGGCCCCTGCTCATATGCGTGAACGTGCCTTAGTCATGCTGCAAGGAGGCATGAGGACTGCAGTTGTGGCCAGGGCAATAAATTGCAATGTCCGTACTGTGAGACGCCTAAGATAGCGCTACAGGGAGACAGGACGGACAGCTGATCGTCCTCGCAGTGGCAGACCACGTGTAACAACACCTGCACAGGATCGATACATCCCAACATCACACCTGCGGGACAGGTACAGGATGGCAACAACAACTGTCCGGGTTACACCAGGAATGCACAATCCCTCCATCAGTGCTCAGACTGTCCAAATTAGGCTGAGAGAGGCTGGACTGATGGCTTGTAAGCCTGTAGTAAGGCTGTTCCTCACCAGACATCACCGGCACCAAAGTTTCCTATGGGCACAAACCCACCGTCGCTGGACCAGACAGGACTGGCAAAACGTTCTCTTCATGGAGGGTCCGTCGAAGACATCCTCCTCCCTCATGTGGTACCCTTCCTGCAGGTTCATCCTGACATGACCCTCCAGCATGACAATGCCACCAGTCATACTGCTCGTTCTATCCGTGATTTCCTGCAAGACAGGAATGTCAGTGTTCTGCCATGGCCAGCGAAGAGCCCGGATCCCAATCCCATTGAGCACGTTTGGGACCTGTTGGATCGGAGGGTGAGGGCTAGGGCCAATCCCCCCAGACATGTCTGGGAACTTGCAGGTGCCTTGGTGGAAGAGTGGGGAAACATCTCACAGCAAGAACTGGAAAATATTATGCAGTCCATGAGGAGGAGATGCACTGCAGTACTTAATGCAGCTGGTGGCCAAACCAGATACCCTCTACTACTTTTGACCCCCCCCCCCCCCCCTTTGTTCAGGGACAGATAATTAAATTTCTATTAGTTACATGTCTGTGGAACTTGTTCAGCTTATGTCTCAGTTGTTGAATCTTGTTATGTTCATACAAATATTTAAATAAATGCAGTTGACAGTGAGAGGACGTTTCTTTTTTTGCTGAGTTTATCTGTCGTCTACATGTGACTCTTAAGACTAAAAGGCTTCATGCATAGCGTTTTACCAATAATAGGTTAATATCCAAAGCCACATCTCGACACATATATCTTCACATTTCTCTCAAGTGCTGACACTCATCCACTCATCTCTTTCAACTCAGTTTACCCGACAGGAAGTTCCTTAACACTAACTTGACTCATGAAAACCATGGTTACCACCAGAGGCAGAAATAGAAGTGTGTGCTTGTAAGAGTCACTGGGGGGGGGGGTGTCCTAAATGGCACCCTATTCCCTATGTAGTGCACTACCTTTAACCACAACCCGAAGGACCCTGTTCAAAAGTAGGGCACTACATAGGGAATAGGGTGCTATTTGAGTCTAAAGGCTCTCTGGTTTAAGACAGAGTTGTGACCTACAACATAGAATAGACCTAGAACGCATCCTTCTGCTACTGTTGATTCCTCCAATTAGCTCTCCTTGATTACCTAGAAAAATATTATTTCCTATAAATGCAAGCATTTCGCTACACCCGCAATAACATTTGCTAAACGTGTATGTGGCCAATACAAAATGTGTATCCAGCCACAAAAACAAACCGACTAAAGAGACAAAAATCATCCTAAATCATCGTTGTTATTTCACAATGATACACAATCACATACAATATGAATAGAAAGCATCATTAAAACCTTTCCTTCATTGTTAAAGTGCTGTAAGGTTAAAATCACAACTCTATATTCTATCCAGTAATGAGTGCTACAAAAGTTCCTGAGGTGCCAACGTACTTAATAAAGTGCTGACTGCGGTCCTCTGTATCGACAATAACAGATACATCTGTGCAGACAAAGCAGACTGACACATATACACAGCAACTTAAAATAGCATGTTCTCCTGTCTTCTTCATTTCCAGTCAAAGTACATTGGCACATGACAACAATAACAAAATCATCATCATGAAATCTATAGTGTTACATCTGTATATGTTTTGAAAGTGTATGGACAAACAGATGATCCAGAAGAAAGACTAAAGTGCATCCCAAATGGAACCCTATTCCCTATAAAGTGCACTACTTTGACCAGGGCCCATGGAGCTCTATAAAGGGAATTGGATGCCATTTGGGACACAGCAGAAGCATTCAGGGCATTTCCATGGCCTCCTCCGTCCCCAACACACTGAACTCCTTTACATCTCTCTCTACATACCAATATCATGTAAATTAACAACAAGTAATGAATTCATCATTTGAATAGTTGTAGTAAACGGTAACAGACCCTGCTTAGAATCCAGTATACCCCCAACCTGGGTTCAAATAGTATTTAAAATCTTTCAAATACTTTTGAGCATTCGCTTGAGTCTACCTGAAGTGCTAAATGGGCAGAGTTTACCAATGTCGGGACTATTCTATTGGTTCCATTAAGACAGGAAAGATCAATCAAGCACAGATTAAGTATTTGAGATTATTTCAAATAGTATTTGAACCCATGTCTGCTGTTTGAGTCTGTGTGTAATCTCTCAGACATTGCTGATTCGGACACTGACTCTGACCCTCCCTCACCATCCCTCTCTTCTCTCCATGTAACTCTGCTCCAATCGGATCTTCTATGGATCAGTGTTACCCCACTCCCAACTCCTCCTCTGTTGCCATGGTAATTCTGTGGGCAGGACGTTTTGAAGAGGGGCATGGTCTTGGTCTTGGCCACTTTGTCAAAGAAAAGCGATGTCGGCCATGTCTTTCCCTCACAGGGACAGAGAGACCACGGGGGGGAACTCGTACCCCCACAGGACCTCATCAGACAGGTAGGAAGTGTGCACCTGGTAGGTGACAGAGGAGGGCTTCACCGTGGCGCTCATGATCACCAGCAACTCAGTCTGTCCATCCCCAACCTGAGGAGGGAGGGAAAAGAGTGTTTCAGGACAGGAAAAAGCACTGACACACTTCTAAATTGCATTCCAACTACCACCCTATTTCTTATGTAGTACACTACTTTTGGCCCTGACCCTAGTTAAAAGTAGTGCACTATAAAGGGAACAGCCCTAACCAGGTGTAGCGTAGCCTTGGTAGACCAGGTCCTGAGCGGGCTGCTGCCGTCTATGATGTGATAGAAGATGAGGGGGGAGGATGAGGAAGGGGCTGTTGCTGGACATGTCCGCCTGGAAGGGAACGTTCCGCTGGTCCAGACGCACCGTCTCCCCCTCCGTACGAGACGTTCAGAGCAGCTTCCCCGTCACATTCGCTAGGGGGTCACAGTCGGTGTGCGTCCCAATTGGCTCCCTATTGTCCTCAAGGGGAAATTTGTCTGGGACATGATGAGGTAAATCCCATTTACAGGAGAATGTTTTGCTCGTAGTTGGTTGGTAAGAACCTGATGTCACAATGTAATTGTTGACAAATGACACAAAAAGACTACACTGGCAGTTAAGCACCCACACACACAGTTGAGCAGTTAGTCTCCATCCTCTCACTCAGCAGAGCTCCATGCACGAACTCCACCAGATTATACAGAATCCCGAACAGGAACCACGCCCCCATGAAGGTAAGGTAAGAATTTCTAATGCCACTGCATATCCAGGAAGGTCGTCCAGAGGTCGCACAGGTACAGGGCCGACCGCCCACTGATGTGCTCAATGAGTATGTTAATGCATCCATCCTTAGACAGAACACGCCTCCTCAGAGTCCCGCCCCCGCCGGGGCACTCTGCAGGGCTGCCTGCCCCCCAATAGGGGTTTTAGAACGTCTGTCTGTGTCTGGAAGTGACATCTTCTGAGGGGAGGAGCTTCGAGAAGAAGGAGTGTGGCAGATGTCATCTGTCAGTAAAACAGGAAGGAAGGAGAGAGACATTAGGCAACGTCGTTGCCACAGCAAAAAGGCATGAAATATTAATGTGTGGACAAGTTTTGAGAATCCTGTAGTAAAGATGTTAGCCAGTTAAACTATTAAAGATTACAACATCAGACCACACAAGAGCAACAAAAGTGCATTGCAATGCATTGCCATTTAGAAGGTTGAAGTTAGAAGTTAGGGACAGGGTTGGCTCTGCATGTCACTCATGATAAAACGAGACTAGAGCTTTAATGGTCAAACACAAAGGGAGGCCTTCAAGCTAAACCAGGTGTGTGTCAGTGGAGGCTGCTGAGAGGAAGATGGCTCATAATAATGCCTGAAATGGAGTCAGTGGAATGGTATCTAAAACATCAAAGACCTGGTTTCCATGCAGTTGATACCACTCCATTGACTCCATTCCAGCCATTATTATGAGCCGTCCTCCGATCAGCATCCACCACTTTGTGCGTCCCAAATGGCACCCTATGCACTCTAGGCCCTGGTCAAAAGTAGGGCACTAGATAGGGAATTAGGTGTCATTTGGGACAAAGACAAAGAGTCCTGCACACTGACACTCTGACTTGCTTCCACAAAGCATGCTGACCAGAAGTTGGGCAAGGAGAAGCGGAAGAGAAGATGATGAAACAATTAGAAATCTGAAATTAAAGGGATTCTGGACCAATTAAATGAAGGGAAATTCTCTGCTAAAACATTGAGTTTATTTAGAATATTTTTTTTTTTACGACACGACTTCACTGCTGATTCCAACAAGAAGGACTTTCAGTGGACAAAGAGTGAACTTCTATCTAGAAACAGGATATGGTGATAAGAGTTAGCAAGGAAGGCCTACATTCACTTACTGGTTTCCCTGCACTTTTCAAACCTTCCCTTCTTGAACTGAAGAGGGGATTCCTCAACTCATAGAAGGCAGTTTAATAAAACATTTTCTTCTTTATTGTTAAAACCAACCTGTTTAAAATGGCCCATAGCCTTCCTCTGGGTGTTACAGATATAAAAATGAAGGTTTTTATTGGACTTCACTTTAATGCTGCTCTTTATCTTATTCTGAATGTGTTTTTTAACACACTGTATTTCCCAATTTGTGTATAATTGATGTTACCAGGCAGGGACTGTTGTCTACTGCAATAGTATAGTAATAAGGCCGCTGACTGAACACACAATGTTCTTTCTTCTACATATTACTTAAACTAATGCACATACACGCGACATAGAACACAACGCACACACACACACAAAGTGAGGTAAAAAGTAAACACAGAAATTGCTCCACTACAATGCAGTGTTCTAATGAGTGTTCAATTACACATCTCTGGTAACTCTGCAACTCTTTCATAATTACAATGATAGTATTGAAAATGTTCTCCGTGTCCCTGTCTTCACTCTCTCCCTCACTCTCACACACACTGTCACGGTTCTCTTGTGGTGAAGGAGAGGCGGACCAAAACGCAGCGTGGTGGTTATTCATGTTTCTTTAATTAAGACACTATACATAAATAAACTAACAAAAACAATAAATGTGAGAACTCAAAACAGCCCTATCTGGTGCAAAACACAAAGACAGGAACAATCACCCACAAACACACAGTGAAACCCAGGCTACCTAAATATGGTTCCCAATCAGAGACAATGACTAACACCTGCCTCTGATTGAGAACCATATCAGGCCAGACATAGAAATAGACAAACTAGACAATGAAACATAGAATGCCCACTCAGCTCACACCCTGACCAACCAAAACATAGAAATATACAAAGTAAACTATGGTCAGGGTGTGACAGTACCCCCCCCCCCCCCCCCCCCCAAGGTGCGGACTCCGGCCGCAAAACCTGAACCTATAGGGGAGGGTCTGGGTGGGCATCTGTCCGTGGTGGCGGCTCTGGTGCTGGACGTGGCCCCCACTTCACGTAGTCTTCCCCCACCTTGTCCTCTTCCGTGGCCTCCTCACCATGGCAACTCTTCTCAATGGACAGAGGGGCGGCCGCTCGGGACAGAGGGGCGGAAGCTCTGGACAGAGGGGCAGCTGCTCGGGACAGAGGGGCGGCTGCTCCTGGCTGACTGGCGGCCCCTGGCTGACTGGCGGCCCCTGGCTGACTGGCAGATCTGGAAGAGTCTGGTTGACTGGCAGATCTGGAAGAGTCTGGTTGACTGGCAGATCTGGAAGAGTCTGGTTGACTGGCAGAACTGGAAGAGTCTGGCTGACTGGCAGATCTGGAAGAGTCTGGCTGACTGGCAGATCTGGAAGAGTCTGGCTGACTGGCAGATCTGGAAGAGTCTGGCTGACTGGCAGATCTGGAAGAGTCTGGCTGACTGGCAGATCTGGAAGAGTCTGGTTGACTGGCAGATCTGGAAGAGTCTGGCTGACTGGCAGATCTGGAAGAGTCTGGCTGACTGGCAGTTCTGGCTGCTCCATGCTGACTGGCTGCTCTGGCTGCTCCATGCTGACTGGCTGCTCCATGCTGACTGGCAGCTCTGGGTGCTCCATGCAGATTGGCAGCTCTGGCGGCTCCTTGCAGACTGCCAGCTTTGGCGGCATCCTGCAGACTGGCAGCTCTGGCGGCTCCTTGCAGACTGGCAGCTCCTTGCGGACTGGCAGCTCTATGCAGACTGGCAGCTCCTTGCAGACTGGCAGCTCTATGCACACTGGCAGCTCTATGCACACTGGCAGCTCTATGCACACTGGCGGCTCTATGCACACTGGCGGCTCTATGCACACTGGCGGCTCTATGCACACTGGCGGCTCTATGCACACTGACGGCTCTATGCACACTGGCGGCTCTATGCACACTGGCGGCTCTATGCACACTGGCGGCTCTGAACAGGCGGGAGACTCCGGCAGCGCTGTAGAGGAGGAAGGCTCTAACAGCGCTAGACAGGCGGGAGACTCCGACAGCGCTGGAGAGGAGGAAGGCTCTGGCAGCGCTGGACAGGCGAGGCGCACTGTAGGCCTGATGCGTGGTGCTGGCACTGGTGGTACTGGGCCGAGGACACGCACAGGAAGCATGGTGCGGGGAGCTGCTACCGGAGGGCTGGGGTGTGGAGGTGGTACTGGAAAGACCGGACCGTGCAGGCGCACTGGAGCTCTTGAGCACCGAGCCTGCCCAACCTTACCTGGTTGAATGCTCTCGGTCGCCCTGCCAGTGCGGCGAGGTGGAATAGCCCGCACTGGGCTATGCAGGCAAACCGGAGACACCGAGCGCAAGGCTGGTGCCATGTAAGCCGGTCCAAGGAGACGCACTGGGGACCAGATGCGTAGAGCCGGCTTCATGGCACTTGGCTCGACGCTCACTCTAGCCCGGCCGATACTCGGAGCTGGAATGTACCGCACCGGGCTATGCCCGAAAACAATAAATGTGAGAACTCAAGACAGCCCTATCTGGTGCAAAACACAAAGACAGGAACAATCACCCACAAACACACAGTGAAACCCAGGCTACCTAAATATGGTTCCCAATCAGAGACAATGACTAACACCTGCCTCTGATTGAGAACCATATCAGGCCAGACATAGAAATAGACAAACTAGACAATGAAACATAGAATGCCCACTCAGCTCACACCCTGACCAACCAAAACATAGAAATATACAAAGTAAACTATGGTCAGGGTGTGACACACACGCTCTCTCTTTCTCGTCCTCCCGTTCTGTCTGAATGTGCGCAAACCATCTACGCAAACCATCAAGATAACAGATTGTTAATAAAGAAGTGTAAACGTAACCGACCAGTACCTTTCCAGTAGGATGTATTCCGTCTCCATGACAACACATCTACTCTTGTACTGTGGTATTATAACAGTAATATCAACTGAATCAAAACTTTTCTCCCTCTAAACTACAAAGGTGTGTTGCATGTTTCTCTCTCTCTCCTTCTCCTTCTCCATCCTATCCCCATCACCTTCTTCAAAACAGTTTTTAATTGCATATCTGAAGAAGTGCATGATATTGTTAATCCCTCCCTGTTCACAGACTCTTTCCCCACCTGACTAAAAACTGCTATGGTGAAACACCTTCTGAAGAAGAATTTGCATGATTCTTCAGTTATCGGCTAATCTCCGGCATTCAATTCTTAAGCAAAATTCTGGAGAAATTGGTGTTCAAATTGATTTTTTTTGAAGTGCTAACAGTATTTTTGAAAAATTCCAACTCTGAGAAAATTCACCTCACATGTGGTGTTCCACGAGGTTCGATTTTATATAGAGTCCCACACCTTGAAAGCGGCAGCTCTACCCTTTAGCTCAGTGCAAATGTTTCCTGTAATCCATGGCTTCTGGTTGGGGTATGTACGTACAGTCACTGTGGGGACGACGTCCTCGATGCACTTATTGATAAAGCCAGTGACTGATGTGGTGTATTCCTCAATGTCATCAGAAGAATCCCGGAACATGTTCCAGTCTGTGATAGCAAAACAGTCCTGTAGTTTAGCATCTGCTTCATCTGACCACTTTTTTATAGACCAAGTCACTGGTGCTTCCTGCTTTAATTTTTGCTTGTAAGCAGGAATTAGAAGGATAGAGTTGTGGTCGGATTTACCAAATGGAGGGCGAGGGAGAGCTTTGTACACGTCTCTGTGTGTGGAGTAAAGGTGATCTAGAATTTTTTTCCCTCTGGTTGCACATTTAACATGTTGATAGAAATTTGGTAAAATTGATTTAAGTTTCCCTGCATTAAATTCTCCGGCCACTACGAGCGCCGCCTCTGGGTGAGTGGTTTACTGTTTGCTTATTTCCTTATACAGCTGAGTGATTGCGGTCTAGGTGCCAGCATCTGTCGGTGGTGGTAAATAAACAGCCACGAAAAGTATGGGTGAAAACTCTCATAGCAAGTAGTGTGGCCTGCAATTTATCACAATATACTCTACTTCAGGCGAGCAAAATCTAGAGACTTCCTCAGATTTCGTGCACCAACTGTTTACAAATATTCACAGTTTTTGATGTCCCATTGGTAGGATATTCATGATCGTACCTCGTCTAATTTATTGTCCAATCTTTGCACGTTGGCAAGTAGTATTGACTGTAACGGCAGCTTTCCCAGTGGCCTTTGCCAGGTCCTGACCAGGCATCCGGCTCTTTGTCCTCTGTACCTGCGTCGCTTCCTCTTGCAAATAACGGGGATGTCGGTCCTGTGGGGTGTTTGGAGAATGTCTTGTGCGTCGTCTTTGTTTAATCATCTTTGTCTAATCCGAGATGAGTGGTCGCTGTCTGTCACGCCCTGGCCATAGAGAGGCTTTACTTCTCTATTTTGGTTAGGCCAGGGTGTGACTAGGGTGGGCATTCTATGTTCTTTTTTCTATGTTTTTGTATTTCTTTGTTTTTGGCCGGGTATGGTTCTCAATCAGGGACAGCTGTCTATCGTTGTCTCTGATTGGGAACTATACTTAGGTAGCTCTTGCCCACATGGGTTTTGTGGGTAGTTAATTTCTGTATTATTAGTTTCCTTACATAACTGTACGTTTTCCTCTTTGTTATTTTTTGTTTTAGTGTTCTGATTTTTAATAAAATATCATGAACACGTCTCACGCTGCGCCTTGGTCCAGTCATTCACAGGAAGAGGATCGTTACACTGTCCTGATATCCAGAAGCTCTTTTTTGACATAAGATATGGTTGCAGAAACATTATGTACAAAATCATTTACAAATAACGCGAAAAAAACTGGTTGGGCGCCCATAAAACTGCTGCCATTTATTCCGGGGCCATTTTATTTAATAGTGAATGAAGACATTAAAACTATGAAATAACACATATGGAATCATGTTGTAACCAAAAAAGTGTTCAACAAATCAAAATATATGTTATATTTGAGATTCTTCAAAGTAGCCACCCTTTGCCTTGATGACAACTTTGCACACTCTTGGCATTCTCTCAACCAGCTTCATGAGGTAGTCACCTGGAATGCATTTCAATTAACAGGTGTGCCTTGTTAAAAGTTAATTTATGGAATTTCTCTCCTTCTTTATGTGTTTGAGCCAATCAGTTGTGTTGTGACAAGG
Source organism: Oncorhynchus clarkii lewisi (assembly GCF_045791955.1). Classification (NCBI taxonomy): domain Eukaryota; kingdom Metazoa; phylum Chordata; class Actinopteri; order Salmoniformes; family Salmonidae; genus Oncorhynchus; species Oncorhynchus clarkii. The sequence goes on from NC_092174.1 coordinate 40,371,316, forward strand.
TAGGGGTGATATATAGAAGATACACCTATTTGGTAACAGACTAAGTCCATATTATGGCAAGAACAGCTCAAATAAGCAAAGAGAAACACCAATCCATCTTTACATTAAGTTTCTTCAAGTGCAGTTGCAAAAACCATCAAGCGCTATGATGAAACTGGCTCTCATGAGGACCACCACAGGAAAGGATAAGTTCATTAGAGTTACCAGCCTCAGAAATTGCAGCCCAAATAAATGCTTCACATATTTGAATTAACAGACACACCTCAACATCAACTATTCAGAGAAGACTGCGTGAATCAGGCCTTCGTGGTCAAATTGCTGCAAAGAAATCACTACTAGAGGACACCGAAAATAAGAAGAGACTTTCTTGGGCCAAGAAACACGAGCAATGGACATTAGACCGATGGAAATCTGTCCTTTCGGTTTGATGAGTCCAAATTTGAGATTTTTGGTTCCAACCGCGGTGTCTTTGTGAGACGCAGAGTAGGTGAACGGATGATCTCTGCATGTGTAGTTCCCACCGTGAAGCATGGAGGAGGAGGTGTGATGGTGTGGGGGTGCTTTGCTGGTGACACTGTCTGTGATTTATTTAGACTTCAAGGCACACTTAACCAGCATGGCTACCACAGCATTCCGCAGTGATCCCATCTGGTTTGCGTTTAGTGGGACAATCATTTGTTTTTCAACAGGACAATGACCCAACACACCTCCAGGCTGTGTAAGGGCTATTTGATCAAGGAGAGTGATGGAGTGCTGCATCAGATTACCTGGCCTTCACAATCACCCGACCTCAACCCAATTGAGATGGTTTGGGATGACATGGACCGCAGAGTGAAGGAAAAGCAGCCAACAAGTGCTCAGCATATGTGGGAACATGTGCTCAGCATATGTGGAAAGATGGTTGAGAGCATGCTAAGAGTGTGCAAAGCTGTCATCAAGGCAAAGGGTGGCTACCTTAAAGAATCTCAAATATAAAATATATTTAGATTTTACTTAACACTTTTTTGGTTACTACATGATTCCATGTGTTATTTCATAGTTTTGATGTCTTCATTATTCTACAATATAGAAAATAGTAAAAATAAAGAAAAACCATTGAATGAGTAGGTGTGTCCAAACTTTGGACTGGTACTCTAGGTTTTTGTTGTAAAAGTGCACTAACTAAGATATAGCTTTTTCATCCACTCTGTATAGTGCAGTAGATTTGGGTGTGCCCATTAGTGCCCTCAATGCCCCTTTATTCTCCGGCAAGAGCGTCTGAACACAGTGTCCTGCTGGAGGGAAACACATCAAGAGAAACGTCTGTGAAGGAAATACAGCTTCTCTTCTGGTCTGCGTCCCAAATGGCACCCTTTTCCCTATACAGTGAGCGCCCATAGGGATCTTATCCAAAGTAGTGCACTAAATAGGGAATAGGATGCCATTTGTGAGTCAGACCCTGGCTTATGAATGAGAGGGTGACCCAGCGTTTCTCGAATGAAAGACAGAATGAATAAGATGCAGGGGAAAATGTGAATACAATGGACAGGAAGGGCTACTGGCCAGATAAAAAAGGACACACACACACACACACATACACACACACACACACACACACACAAATATAGACACACACACACGCACACACGCACACACACACACACACACACACACACACACAAATATAGACACACACACACACACACAAATATAGACACACACACACGCACACACGCACACACACACACACACACACACACACACACACACACAAATATAGACACACACACACACACAAATATAGACACACACACGCACACACGCACACACACACACACACACACACACACACACACACACACACACACACACACACACACACACACACACACACACACACACACACACACACACACCAGAGTGTAGTGTTACCTCCTCTTTATTCATCTGTTGGCTCTCTCCAGTCTTTTGATGCCGTTTCCTATTCTGTCATCTGCCTTAGCATTCACTTCCTCAGCACACTCTGTTCACGTTCCAAATGGCACTCTATTCCCTATATAGTGCAGGGCCCTGGTCAAAAGTAGTGCACTACGTGGGGAATAGGGTGCCATTTGGAGTGCTGGCTCTTTCCTCTCTGCTCCTTTCGTCCAGTATGGTTTCACTAGTTATTCCTAGTATTTCTAGTCACATACATACATTCACATACACAGTTTACAGCTGGTATAAAAAGTGCAGTGAAATGCTAATGTACTAGCCTTCTGTGAACAAAAGAACTTCCGGCAGAGCTACTTAAGAAGGGAGGTTACTTCTAAACCAGAACTGGTGGAGCACCAGTACATCAATGAGGTTTGGGGCCCGGGAGATCATCCCCCAACCGAGGGGTATCCCGTCTGGCTGTTGCTGGCAAGGTCCTGGCCAAGGTGATGCTACACAGGCTGGTAAACAACATCACAGAGGAACTGCTGCCAGAGTCACAATGCGGCTTCAGAAAGAACAGGAGTACTGCCAACATGATATTCACGACACGGAAACTCCAGGAGAAGAGCCGTGAACAACATCAGGACTTTTTCATAGCCTTTGTCAACCTCTCCAAGGCCTTCGACACTGTGAGCAGGGAACTACTATGGGGCATTCTACTCAACATCCTATGCCTGTTCCATGATGGGATGATGGGTCGGTTGGCCATAGGAGAGCAGGATTCAGTGCCCTTTGGAGTAAGCATCGGTGTGACGCAGGGGTGGCACCTGTACTCTTTAACATCTTCTTCCTATGTGTCACCCAGTTTCTCCACAAGGAGCTTGAGGACAGCAGTGGGGCTACGGTGGACTTCAGGCTGGCTAAGACCAACTGCAAGAGTATGGAGGCCATGGTCACCCAACACCAACTGTGCCGGCTTGGGCATGCCATTAGAATGTCTCAGGAGCGCTTGCCGCGGAAGATCCTGTATGGCCAGCTACATCTTGGCCGGGGGTCGGCAGGGGGGACAAGCTACATCTTGGCCGGGGGTCGGTAGGGGGGACCAGCTACATCTTGGCCGGGGGTCGGTAGGGGGGACCAGCTACATCTTGGCCGGGGGTCGGTAGGGGGGACCAGCTACATCTTGGCCGGGGGTCGGTAGGGGGGACAAGCTACATCTTGGCCGGGGGTCGGTAGGGGGGACCAGCTACATCTTGGCCGGGGGTCGGTAGGGGGGACCAGCTACATCTTGGCCGGGGGTCGGTAGGGGGGACCAGCTACATCTTGGCCGGGGGTCGGTAGGGGGGACCAGCTACATCTTGGCTGGGGGTCGGTAGGGGGGACCAGCTACATCTTGGCCGGGGGTCGGTAGGGGGGACCAGCTACATCTTGGCCGGGGGTCGGTAGGGGGGACCAGCTACATCTTGGCCGGGGGTCGGTAGGGGGGACCAGCTACATCTTGGCCGGGGGTCGGTAGGGGGGCAGATGCCGCGCTACAAGGACCAGCTGAAAACGTCACTGATGAAGTGCAACATCAAACCCACAGACCTGGAGGACGCCACTGCCGACAGTTTTTTTATTTTTTTTTATTTACACACTCCAACATTTACAAACAAAGCATGTGTTTTTAGTGAATCCACCAGATCAGAGGCATGAGCAGGAAAGTTCCTAATGAACACAACCCAAATGTAACGTAATAACTAATTAGCTACAATAACACAATGAGACTAACCAGGGCCCATAGGGATCTGGTCAGAAGCAGTGCACTGTGTAGGGAATAGGGTGCCATTTAATAATATATGCCAAGTAGCAGACACTTTTATCCAAAGCAACTGTATGCATGCATACATTTTACATATGGATGGTGCTGGGAATCAAACATACATACATACATACATACATACATACATAGATACAGTGCTGGGAATCAAACCCACTGCCTTGTTGTTACAAGTGCCATGCTCTACCAACTGAGCTAGAAAGGACGGACACACCACAGAAGTGTCAGTGCAAGTAATGAGCTACAATACAACTCACAGTTCACCATTTGGCCAGTAGAAGGCGCCAGATGCCTACTCCTCCTCTCACGTCAGTTAATGCAAGGATGCAGGCTGATGTAAGAACCAGTTGGGTCGGTACCACTCCTGGACCACCCAAGTCAAGCTATTAGGCAGTTTAGGTCAGTCTTTGTACCTGGCACTCTATTCCTTATATATTGCACTATTTTTGACCAGATCTCTATGGGCCCTGGTCAAAAGTAGTTCAATATAAGAGAAGGCCAAGAGGGTGCCATTTGGCCAGAATTGCCATTTGGCCAGTCTTTCTCTGTGCATAACTTATTTGAACCAGTGACAGATTTGGCTGACAAGCCAATGTAAACACAGCTAAAAGGCAACTGATCTGAATACCAAATAGCAGTTACATAACATTAGGCTATGTAGGCTACATACCAGAACACATTCAGCTCTGTTCTATTCAACCAGGTCAGCTACTGAATGAACACAAACACACTAACACATATCTGATTTTAAATTCATGTGAAACTTTTGGCCCCCAATGAGTTTTGTGTTTAGGATGACATTGTAAGAGGTAAAACGATGTGAAAGAGGTGTGTACTGTACCCAGGTAAATAATTATATGGTATACATTGGAACACAATTTTCTTAAAGGGGCAGCGTTCTATTTTGAGATGTAAGAAAATCTTCTCAAAATCAATTTAGAAACAAAAATGTATATAATTAATACAATACAATTCTAAAGAATGGAGTGAACATCATTTTAATACTTATAATAACCAAATATAGCCTATGAATAGCTGCATATATAGAGAAAACAAGACCGCAATGCATTTAAATACTACACCATGTTCCGGCCAGTAGAAATTCTGTTCGGGCCAGTAGGTTTTGGATCAACTGGCCCGATCGAGCCAAAAAAGTTCACGTTGGACCCTATCAAAGCCTACGAATAGGACCCAGAGTTTTACCTAGCCAGGTCATGAGATTTGTAAAAACTCCAGACCCCAGAAAAGACACACAAATTTTGACACACCACTTTTGAACCTGTGCTGCCACGTCTGTCTGTCTGTCTGTCTGTCTGTCTGTCTGTCTGTCTGTCTGTCTGTCTGTCTGTCTGTTGTCTGTCTCTGTCTGTCTGTCTGTCTGTCTGTCTGTCTGTCTGTCTGTCCGTCCGTCCATCCGTATGTCTGTCTGTTTTTCTGTCTGTCTTTGTGTGGTGAAGGTCAGGTTGGGTCTGTATTATGCATTTGGGAGGTGCATAATAACATACCTTATGTAGCCTAGTTGTAATATGTTTAGTCTATGTTTATTGATACGTTTATTGATTAAAAAGATGGCGTGCAATCTGTTTCCAATCAAATTTTATTGGTCACATACACGTGTTTAGCAGATGTTATTGCAGGTGTAGTGAAATGCTTGTGCTTCTAGTTCCGACAGTCCAGTAATATCTAAAAAGTAATATCTAACAATTTCACAACATATACCCAATAGACACAAATCTAAAGTAAAGGAATAGAATTAATAATATATAAATACATGGACGAGCAATGTCAGAGAGGCATAGACTGAGATCAAGTAGATAGTATAGATGACAGTATATATACAGTTGAAGTTGGAAGTTTACATACACTTAGGTTGGAGTCATTAAAACTCGGTTTTCAACCACTCCACAAATTTCTTGTTAACAAACTATAGTTTTGGCAAGTCGCTTAGGACACCTACTTTGTACATGACACAAGTAATTTTTCCAACAATTGTTTACAGACAGATTATTTCACTTATAAATCATTGTATCACAATTCCAGTGGGTTAGAAGTTTACATACACTAAGTTGACTGTCCCTTTAAACAGCTTGGAATATTCCAGAACATGATGTCATGGCTTTAGAAGCTTCTGATAGGCTAATTGACATCATTTGAGTCAATTGGAGGTGTACCTGTGGATGTATTTCAAGGCCTACCTTCAAACTCAGTGCGTCTTTGCTTGACATCATGGGAAAATCAAAAGAAATCAGCCAAGACCTCAGAAGAAAGATTATAGATCACCACAAGTCTGGTTCATCCTTGGGAATAATTTCCAAATGCCTGAAGGTACCACGTTCATCTGTACAAACAATAGTATGCAAGTATAAATACCATGGGACCACGCAGCCGTCATACCGCGTTCATAGATGCGTTCTGTCTCCTAGAGATGAACGTACTTTGGTGCGAAAAGAGCAAATCAATCCCAGAACAACAGCAAAGGACCTTGTGAAGATGCTGGAGGAAACAGGTACAAAAGTATCTATATCCACAGTAAAACAAGTCCTATATGGACATAACCTGAAAGGCCGCTCAGCAAGGAAGAAGCCACTGCTCCAAAACCGCCATAAAAACGCCAGACTACAGTTTGCTCCTGCACATGGGGACAAAGATCATACTTTTTGGAGAAATGTCCTCTGGTCTGATGATACAAAAATTGAACTGTTTGGCATTAATGACCATCGTTATGTTTGGATGAAAAAGGGGGAGGCTTGCAAGTCGAAGAACACCATCCTAACTGTGAAGCACGGGGGTGGCAGCATCACGTTGTGTGGGTGCTTTGCTGCAGGAGGGACTGGTGCACTTCACAAAATAATAGATGTCATCATGAGGAGGGGAAATTATGTGGATATATTGAAGCAACATCTCAAGACATCAGTCAGGAAGTTAAAGCTTGGTCGCAAATGGGTCTTCCAAATGGACAATGACCCCAAGCATACTTCCAAAGTTGTGTCAAAATGGCTTAAAGACAACAAAGTCAAGGTATTGGAGTGGCCATCACAAAGCCCTGACCTCAATCCTTTAGAAAATGTGTGGGCAGAAGCGAAAAAGCTTGTGCGAATAAATAGGCCTACATACCTGACTCAGTTACACCAGCTCTGTCAGGATGAATGGGCCACAATTCACCCAATTTATTGTTGGAAGCTACCCAAAACATTTGACCCAAGTTAAACAATTTAAAGGCAATGCTACCAAATACTAATTGAGTGTATGTAAACTTCTGACCCACTGGGATTGTGATGAAAGAAATAAAAGCTTAAATAAATCATTCTCTCTACTATTATTCTGACATTTCACATTCTTAAAATAAAGTGGTGATCCTAACTGACCTAAGACAGGGAATTTTTACTGGGATTAAATGTCAGGAATTGTGTAAAACTGAGTTTAAATGTATTTGGCTAAGGCATATGTAAACTTCTGACTTCAATTGTATGTATGAGATGTGTAATGCAATATATGTAAACATTATTAAAGTGACATTAAAGTGGCCAATGATTTCAAGTCTGTGTATGTAGGCTGCAGCCTCTCTGTGCTTGTGATGACTATTAAACAGTCTGATTGCCTTGAGATAGAAGCTGTATTTCAGTCTCTCGGTCCCAGCTTTGATGCACCTGTACTGACTTCGCCTTCTGGATGATAGAGGGGTGAACAGGCAGTGGCTCGGGTGGTTGTTGTCCTTGATGATCTTTTTGGCCTTCCTGTGACATTGGGTTCTGTAGGTGTCCTGGAGGGCAGATAGTTTGCCCCCGGTGATGCGTTGTGCAGACCGCACCACCCTCTGGAGAGCCCTGCGGTTGTGGGCGATGCAGTTGCCGTACCAGGTGGTGATACAGCCTGACAGGATGCTCTAAATTGTGCATCTATAAACGTTTGTGAGGGTTTTAGGTGACAAGACACATTTCTTCAGCCTCCTGAGGTTGAAGAGGCGCTGTTCCGTCTTCTTCACCACACTGTCTGTGAGGGTGGACCATTTCAGTTTGTCGGTGATGTTGTACGCAGAGGAACTTAAAACTTTCCACGTTCTCCACTGGTGTCCCGTCGATGTCGATTGGAGGGTGCTCCCTCTGTTGCTTCCTGAAGTCTACGATCAGTCTTCTTCTTCTGCTTTTATGGAGTGTATATAGTGCAACCAGGTTTTAGGCTATTGCTTCTCATGATGACACAAATGTTTGACAGTAAATAGCCACCCATTGTTTCATAAGACCTGTTTTTCTTCTTCTTCAAATCCTGAGGTGATGCTGCATTCACGTCATGTCAGAAACTTGGACATTCTGAAATGTTTGACTTTCTAATGAAGAAAGACAATACACAACTTGGGAAGTGTCCGAATCAATTTGAATCAGACTTGACACGAACGCAGCGTAACTCTCTCATCCGACATAACTCAAATCTCATGGAAACCATGTGTTTGATGTGTTCGATACCATTCAATTTATTCTGTTCCAGACATTAATATGAGCCCTTCCTCCCCAATTACGGTGCCACCAGCCACCTGGTGCAGTTTGAGGCCATGTGGAGGAGAGTGATAGGGGCGGTGGAGATGGGGGTGTGAGCAGGTGGGTCTGGGCAGGGGTGATGTTGTCAATGTTTGTGTCTGGCTGTATGTTGTTGTTTGTATGTGGATGTTTTGTATTGTAAAAAAAGATATATACACTACCGGTCCAAAGTTTTAGAACACCTACTCATTCAAGGGTTTTTATTTATTTTTTTACTATTTTCTACATTGTAGAATAATAGTAAAGACATCAAAACTATGGAATAACACATATAGAATCATGTAGTAACCAAAAAAGTGTTTAACATATCAAAATATATTTTATATTTGAGATTCTTCAAAGTAGCCACCCTTTGCCTTGATGACAGCTTTACACACTCATGGTATTCTCTCAACCAGCTTCATGTCACCTGGAATGCATTCCAATTAAAATGTGTGCCTTCTTAAAAGTAAATTTGTGGAATTTCTTTCCTTCTTAATGCATTTGAGCCAATCAGTTGTGTTGTGACAAGGTGTGTTGTGTATGTGTGAGGGGGGGGGGGGGGGTACACAGAAAATATGGCAAGAACAGCTCAAATAAGCAAAGAGAAACGACAGTCCATCATTACTTTAAGACATGAAGGTCAGTCAATACATACAATTTCAAGAACTTTGAGTTTCTTCAAGTGCAGTCGCAAAACCCATCAAGTGCTGTGATGAAACTAGCTCTCATGAGGACCACCGCAGGAATGGAAGACACAGAGTTACCAATGCTGTAGAGGACAAGTTCATTCGAGTCACAAGCCTCAGAAATTGCAGCCCAAATAAATACTTCATTTAGTTCAAGTAACAGACACATCTCAACATCAACTGTTCAGAGGAGACTGATGGAATCAAGGCACACTTAACCAGCATGGCTACCACAGTATTCTGCAGCGATACGCCATCCCATCTTGTTTGGGTTAATGTGGGACCATCATTTGTTTTTCAACAGGACAATGACCCAACACACCTCCAGGCTGTATAAGGGCTATTTTACCAAGAAGGAGAGTGATGGAGTGCTGCATCAGATGACCTGGCCTCCACAATCCCCCAACCTCAACCCAATTGAGACGGTTTGGGATGTATCGCAGAGTGAAGTAAAAGCAGCCAACAAGTGCACAGCATATGTGGGAACTCCTTCAAGACTGTTGGAAAAGCATTCCAGGTGAAGCTGGTTGAGAGAATGCCAAGAGTGTGCAAAGCTGTCATCAAGGCAAAGGGTGGCTAATTGAAGAATCTCAAATATAAAATATATTTTGATTTGTTTAACACTTTTTTGGTTACTACATGATTCCATATGTGTTATTTCGTAGTTTTGATTTCTTCACTATTATACTACAATGTAGAAAATAGTACAAATAAATAAAAACCCTTGAATGAGTAGGTGTTCTTAAACTTTTGACTGGTAGTGTATATATCTCATTTTAACTCAGGTTCCGAGTTTCCGAGTTGTATTGAACACGGCATAAACTCCGAGTTTCCCACTTGTAAAGTGATTGAACCAATAGGAAGCTCGAGTTTCCGAGTTGTCGTGAAATCACCAAGAGAACAGCAAATGCGGCATGATCATCCGAACAACGCCCGCGTGACAGTCCAATAGGAGCGCGAGCTGTCACCATACGTCACACAGGGATGTGGCTCGTGTGGAGGGGACGGAGGTTTATATACCCACAAAGTAAACTTCCGAAACTTTTAGAAGCGTCAGTACTGAGTTGAGTTAGCTATGATTTAAATAGGCCTATTTATCTCTTTACAAACGTTTCACACATTTAGTCTCATTGAGTCTATCCAAACTTGTCAGGTCAGTTAGTCGGTCCATAATTTATTTGAAAAGTAATTTTTGGCAATTTGCAGGAGCATCATCATGTATCCAGAATCTACAGTGGGGTAAGTGTTTTCCTACAATATCCACTGTTCATTATATCTGCGGATTCAGATATCAGAAGCATCAGTAATAATAATTGTGAACCTTATATGGTGCTGTATGGAATTGTTTAATGTTATGAGTGAGTGTGGACTAATATAGATTAATGTGCGTAACTTAACGGAAAGCCGTGGTATTTTGAGCTTCTGTAGCCTGCTATACTTTTATCATTATTTTTGGTCCAGTCCTAGGTTCATTTGTCAACACTTTTTCTCAGAAGAGCAGTTTTACCAGGTGACAGGCGCTAAATGAATGGTTAAAAGAACATCTGTCTATAGTGGTATGTGTAGCGTTTTACTGTGTCTTTAATTCTAAAGTCTACAATTATATCATGCCAGAAGGCTAATGCATAATTGGATTAGGCTCCATTGCAGACATTTACTGGGCTGCGGAAATTCCTCAACATGGAAAATGTGGCTGTAACTTCGCGCTTGGTTCGTCACGTAGCCCAGCCCCATGAAAGGAATATGTTACTAGACCTACACATGCCATGGGGTGTGTTAACATCGTGGATGCTGGTAGTACCCTTTTACTGTTAAACCAGAATCAGATGAATAATATTTACAATAGGCGAGAGCGTGCGTGTGTGGGAAGTCCTTGGAAAATGTTCTCAGTTGTAATCTTGTTGTAATGTTATATTACATAATAAAAGGCTGCTTCAGACACAGCTGTGTTTCCCAATTCCCTTCTCGCTCCACCGCTTTAACTCACACTCAGGATGTGACCCAAATGGCACCCTATTCCCTTTATAATGCACTACCTTTGACCAGGACTCATAGGACTCTGGTCAAAAGTAGTGTACTATGTAAGGCATAGGGTGCCATTTGGGCTATGAACACAGGTGGTCATGCCCATCTCACTGTTTTCTTACTATGAGGCTGTTTTCCCACACATTTCCCACCTCTCTCCCTCTGTCAATTACATTTCTATTTTTATTCTCTCTCTCTCTCTCTCTCTCTCTCTCTCTCTCTCTCTCTCAGGTGCAGCTTTGAGGAGTGCAGTGCTACAGCAGAATGGCTCCTGTCCCGGACAGAGATACGCCCCCTGGTGGGGATAGTTTGTGGCTCAGGCTTGGGAGGCTTGGCAGAAATGCTAAAAGACCAGATGGCATTTAAATACAGCGACATTCCTAACTTTCCCCAGAGCACAGGTGTGTAGTTTTGTATGCGTGTCATGTATGCATACTTATCTCTAATCTCTAATACACTGTGTGTACTGATCTAACTGGTTTTTGTGTGTTCCAGTGCATGGTCACGCTGGCAGGTTGGTGTTTGGCATGCTGAAAGGGAAAGCATGTGTTTGTATGCAGGGAAGATTCCATCTCTATGAGGGATACCCCATCCATAAGGTTTGTTGATGTTTATATATACACTGCTCAAAAAAAATAAAGGGAACACTAAAAATAACACATCCTAGACCTGAATGAATGAAATATTCTTATTAAATACTTTTTTCTTTACATAGTTGAATGTGCGGACAATAAAATCACACAAAAATTATCAATGGAAATCAAATTTATCAACCCATGGAGGTCTGGATTTGGAGTCACACTCAAAATTAAAGTGGAAAACCACACTACAGGCTGATCCAACTTTGATGTAATGTCCTTAAAACAAGTCAAAATGAGGCTCAGTAGTGTGTGTGGCCTCCACGTGCCTGTATGACCTCCCTACAACGCCTGGGCATGCTCCTGATGAGGTGGCGGATGGTCTCCTGAGGGATCTCCTCCCAGACCTGGACTAAAGCATCCGTCAACTCCTGGACAGTCTGTGGTGCAACGTGGCATTGGTGGATGGAGCGAGACATGATGTCCCAGATGTGCTCAATTGGATTCAGGTCTGGGGAACGGGCGGGCCAGTCCATAGCATCAATGCCTTCCTCTTGCAGGAACTGCTGACACACTCCAGCCACATGAGGTCTAGCATTGTCTTGCATTAGGAGGAACCCAGGGCCAACCGCACCAGCATATGGTCTCACAAGGGGTCTGAGGATCTCATCTCGGTTCCTAATGGCAGTCAGGCTACCTCTGGCGAGCACATGGAGGGCTGTGCGGCCCCCCAAAGAAATGCCACTCCATACCATGACTGACCCACCACCAAACCGGTCATGCTGGAGGATGTTGCAGGCAGCAGAACGTTCTCCACAGCGTCTCCAGACTGTCACATCTGTCACATGTGCTCAGTGTGAACCTGCTTTCATCTGTGAAGAGCACAGGGCGCCAGTGGCGAATTTGCCAATCTTGGTGTTCTCTGGCAAATGCCAAACGTCCTGCACGGTGTTGGGCTGTAAGCACAACCCCCACCTGTGGATGTCGGGCCCTCATACCACCCTCATGGAGTCTGTTTCTGACCGTTTGAGCAGACACATGCACATTTGTGGCCTGCTGGAGGTCATTTTGCAGGGCTCTGGCAGTGCTCCTCCTGCTCCTCCTTGCACAAAGGCGGAGGTAGCGGTCCTGCTGCTGGGTTGTTGCCCTCCTAAGGCCTCCTCCACATCTCCTGATGTACTGGCCTGTCTCCTGGTAGCGCCTCCATGCTCTGGACACTACGCTGACAGACACAGCAAACCTTCTTGCCACAGCTCGCATTGATGTGCCATCCTGGATGAGCTGCACTACCTGAGCCACTTGTGTGGGTTGTAGACTCCGTCTCATGCTACCACTAGAGTGAAAGCACCGCCAGCATTCAAAAGTGACCAAAACATCAGCCAGGAAGCATAGGAACTGAGAAGTGGTCTGTGGTTATCACCTGCAGAACCACTCCTTTATTGGGGGTGCTAATTGCCTATATTTTCCACCTGTTGTCTATTCCATTTGCACAACAGCATGTGAAATTTATTGTCAATCAGTTTTGCTTCCTAAGTGGACAGTTTGATTTCACAGAAGTATGATTGACTTGGAGTTACATTGTGTTGTTTAAGTGTTCCCTTAATTTTTTTGAGCACTGTATATATGTGTATGGCCTAGTTACAGTTGTGACTTAAATCGGCTTGAAAATAATGTGCAAATATTGTACAATCCAGGTGTGCAAAGCTCTTAGAGATTTACCCAGAAAGACTCACTGCTGTAATCAAATCAAATCACATTTTATTTGTCACATGCACCGAATACAATATTTTACCTTACAGTAAAATGCTTACTTACAAGCCCTTAACCAACATAGCAGTTTTAATAAATAAGTGTTAAAGTATTTACTAAAATAAACTGTAGCAAAAATAATAAATAATAAATATATTTTAAAAAATGAAAAATAACAATTAAGGAGCAACAATAAACAGTACAGGGGGTACTGGTACAGAGTCAATGTGGAGGCTATATACAGGGGGTACTGGTACAATGTGGAGGCTATATACAGGGGGTACTGGTACAGAGTCAATGTGGAGGCTATATACAGGGGGTACTGGTACAGAGTCAATGTGCGTGGGCACAGGTTAGTCGAGGTAATTGAGGTAATATGTACATGTACGTAGAGATAAAGTGACTATGCATAGATAATAAACAGAGAGTCGTAGCAGCGTAAAAATGGGGGGTGGGGTCAATGAAATTGTCCAGGTAGCATTTTAATAAGCTGTTCAGGAGTCTTCTGGCTAGGAGTTAGAAGCTGTTAAGAAGCCTTTCGGACCTAGACTTGGCGCCCGGTACCGCTTGAAGCTCTCAACCTGCCCCACTACAGTCCCGTCGATGAGAAAGGGGGCGCGCTCGGTCCTCCTTTTCCTGTAGTCCATAATCATCTCCCATGTCTTGATCACGTTGAGGGAGAGGTTGTTGTCCTGGCACCACACTGCCAGGTCTCTGACCTCCTCCCTATAGGATGTCTCATTGTGGTCGTTGATCAGGCCTACCACTGTTGTGTCGTCGGCAAACTTAATGATGGTGTTGGGAGTCGTGCTTGGCCACTGCCAAAGTATTCACTGCCAAAGGTGTGAATACTTATGTAAATAAGATATTTCTGTATTTCATTTACCAAATTTGCAGAAAAAAAGCTAAATATGTCTTCACTTTGTCATTATGGGGTATTGTGTGTAGATGGGTGGGACATATTTTTTCACCCATTTTGATTCAGGCTGTATCACAACAAAATGTTGAATAAGTCCAAGGGGTATGAATACTTTCTGAAGGCCCTGTATGTATCACTGCCTGTTTTCTGAGTGGTTTTGTGTGTTATTTAAGCCCTAGTATTGGATTCCTCTCATTCTTTTTGAGCACCTCTCTTACTTTCTTGTTTGCTGAAGTGCAGAGGCCTACCTGAACTGTATTTTTCACATCGTATTTCACAGTATAGCTGGTTGTGCATTTGAATGTTATTAGGATCCCCCATTAGTTGATGCCACGGCGTCAGCTAATCTTCATGTGTAAAAAAAAAACTTACAAAAATGAATAAACAATTACAATTTAAATTGCCAAATGTTGCAGGTCACAATGCCCATGCGGATTTTCAAGCTGCTGGGTGTGGAAACTGTCATCCTGACCAATGCAGCTGGAGGCCTCAATCAGGACTACAAGGTTGGGGACATCATGATCATCAAAGACCACATCAACATGCCTGGGTTCGCTGGGAACAACCCACTGGCAGGACCCAATGATGAGAGGTGTGTGGTTATGTATATAGGGAACGGTTAAGGACGTACAATAGAGTGATTACGGAATGCAAATTAAAAAGGGTGCCAGTGCCCAAAAATGCCTGTTTTACTTTAATTAAGCAAATGTAATTACTAGGTAATGTTTTTGGGGCGAGTACCCCTTTTTCCACGACTGGTTTATCAGGGACTGAAAACGGGTTTGGTTAAGTTACCACCTTCTCCTCCTCCTAGGTTCGGGGTTCGGTTCCCCTCCATGTCTGATGCGTACGACAGGGAACTTCTGCAGCTGGCACAAGGTGTGGGGGCGGAGCTTGGCTTTGCAGACTTCCTGAGAGAGGGAGTTTACTGCGTCCTGGGCGGGCCCTCGTTCGAAACCATCGCTGAGTGTCGTATGATGAACAGACTGGGGGCTGACGCTGTGGGTGAGTCCTGGAGCAGCTACCCCAAATTATCACAACACCTCAGCACTACTACAATCATCTTCTACTCTAGCAACAATTTAAACTTCTAAACTTCGTCCACTGCCATAACAATACTTTTGCAAGCACTCCGTTGTTCTTGTAGTTTGCTCTTGCAGCATTTCATGCAGAATTATGAAGAATGCAACTCTGCAACTTTTGAATTACATTGTCAGTTAGTGCATTGCTTTTGTCCTCCTCGTTCTCGTTGTTCTAGGCATGAGTACGGTGCACGAGGTGATTGTAGCGCGTCACTGTGGGATGCGTGTGTTCGCCCTGTCCCTGATCACCAACCAGGCTGTGATGGACTACGACAGCCAGGAGAAGGCTAACCACGAG
Organism: Oncorhynchus clarkii lewisi; assembly: GCF_045791955.1. NCBI lineage: Eukaryota > Metazoa > Chordata > Actinopteri > Salmoniformes > Salmonidae > Oncorhynchus > Oncorhynchus clarkii. The sequence continues at coordinate 40,386,882 of NC_092174.1, forward strand.
GAGGTCCTGGAGACAGGCCAGCTGAGGGCAAAGCAGCTAGAGCGACTGGTGTCCAACATGGTGACCCATATAGAGCACAACAATAACGACGCCTGATAACTGACTGAATCTGGTTACACCGTGTGTGTATGGGGGGAGGGGGGCATTCCGTAATCACCCTATTGTACGTCCCCTAGATATCTGGCCACGCTGTTCTTTTTCTGTACTTTAACATTCTTCAAGGTAGCTGTTTGTTGACAACATGAATCATTGTTTGTGTGTTATGGAAACATGACAATTCGGAGTAAAGTACTATTATTTATGAGCCCTGCACTAAACGTTTATAAATATAGAGCTGTATTGAGGTGAATTGACCCGGTGCACTGACAATTTAATGTGTTAACTTTATATTTATTTTTGTTCAGTTCAGAAATACTTGCACGTTGTACATTGTCTAACAAGTGTGACTAATATGTAGATTTTAAAATTAGATGATATAGGTGAAGTAAATTACCAAAACGTAAGGGTGTTCCCATAATATAGTGGGCTCTAAAGTGCGACCAATTTGGTCGCAAATGCAACAAAATATTTTGCTGTGCGAACTGCAGTTTTAATTTTGGAGCACAGAGAGAATGGTAAAGGGATAGCTTCTTCGGGAGATCCGTGATTCTAGTAAAGATGGTTCAGTATGAAGATGATTAGAAACTGCTTCTCCAATAGAAATCCCAGATCATGCATGCATGCGATGTCCTGGCAAAGTTAGCTAGCTAAACTCATGTGCGGAAACACATCATTGGGTCGAACTGTCGTGTTGCACTGAACTGCGCATTTGCATTCCGTCAAATCAAAGGCACTCCTTCGATATAAATGAAAACGTGTAAGTTTGTCACTTTCACAAGGTTATGACATGTTCAGCTACTTAAAACATTGGCTCGAATCTAGATTGAAAATCGAGAAAATTAACGACCAAGGAAGATTTTTCCACTCATTGGTTTCCCAAACCCAATCTGGTCTGTCGAGTCGGCTTTGCGCCACGTTCCTGGAACTATCACAATGTTGTGCCTCTCTTGAGTAAAAAAAAAAAAAAGCCACTTCCGGTAATGGCCGTACCCCTTTCTAGTCAAAACCATGAATGTCAGATCTTTTGCCTGTAGACATCACAAACTTGACGCTCTTAAAGAGACACTGTACCATTTTCAATGTAATGCATCTCAATAAGAAAATAGTGCTTGTGCATTATGTAGAAACCTCATATTCCCCACATGACCAGTATTTGTATCAACATTTTAGCTTTTTATAATAAACCAATGTATTTACAGCATAACATATTCGTTTCTAGGGCACAACATGTGCTTCAGAAATATAATTAATTTAGGCTATATATGCTCTATTAAAAAACGTTGCACTTCTGATTTTTTACAGTTGGGAGCACCAGTGCTACCCATGACATGTTTGAATTTAGACTGACTGTAACGTGCTGTAAAGTAGCAGTGTGTTGGTCTATTAACAATTATGTTCTCTGTATATTTTTAATACTTATTTATAGAAGCACTTTTTTAATCGTGTAATGGATGCTTTTTAGTCAACGTCTTAAAAGGGGTTAAACTAGATTATTTTTCCTTCCAAACGGTGGGTAGTTTTAGCTTTGCCTTTATAAGAATGCTCATGAATGTGTATATCGATGGGGATTGAAAGGTGAATATAGGGTATTTTGTTGGGTCTACACAAGTCTTACTTTCACAATAAACGGAGTCAACTTGATAGACTGTGGTGTTCAAGCGCCACTTTGTTTTCTATGTCTCTGTAAGAATTACTGTGTTGTCTCACCACAACTGTCAATCCAGGAAGCTCTTTACCACTTTCTCACCCAACATGTTTTAATGCCATGTTGCACCTCCAGCCAGCAATTTCCATGACGTCAGCGCAATGTTTTCTTATAAATACCCATACAAGGTCATGAGTAGGTTCTGTTTTACAAGCTGTCCTCCCCATCCCTTTAAGAGCATGGGGTTGTGTCCCAAATGGCACCCTATTCCCTATATAGTGCACTGCTTTTAACGTGTTCACTGTATAGGGAATAGGGTGTCATTTGGGATGTGACCCAGATCCTCCTATCATAATTAACCCTTTTTGTCTTATGCCTAATGTGTAAAGTATGACTGCGCCTGAGAACTGTGCTGTCAAGGCCTAAATCAAGTTCAACCAAACCTAGTTGCTTTTTAAAACTAGCATCACCTTAATTGTAGAATAACACAAAGGTCGCATTTCCCTGCTCAGACATTGCACGCCAGACGGTGCAGTCAGGCACCAGATTGTTATAACACGATGTAGTTATCTGATACGTAAAATACCTGTTGTAAGATCTGGCATGAGTCAGCAACGTCAGAGCAGGGGAACACAGACTAAATCTGGGGGGTAATGCCCAGAATAGAGGTATCAACTATGACACTTTTAGATCAATTACTGACCCCAATAGTCAGGAAACATCCATTTCCTCTTTCTTGTCAACGCAAGTGACAAACGTTTCTGCAACCTTCACAAATAGTCAGAATCAACTACAGGATTTGGTATTTTACCAGGCTTGGAGCTGCTGGTCCTTTACCAGGCTTGGAGCTGCTGGTCCTTTACCAGGCTTGGAGCTGCTGGTCCTTTACCAGGCTTGGAGCTGCTGGTCCTTTACCAGGCTTGGAGCTGCTGGTCCTTTACCAGGCTTGGAGCTGCTGGTCCTTTACCAGGCTTGGAGCTGCTGGTCCTTTACCAGGCTTGGAGCTGCTGGTCCTTTACCAGGCTTGGAGCTGCTGGCCCTTTACCAGGCTTGGAGCTGCTGGCCCTTTACCAGGCTTGGAGCTGCTGGTCTTTTACCAGGCTTGGAGCTGCTGGTCTTTTACCAGGCTTGGAGCTGCTGGTCTTTTACCAGGCTTGGAGCTGCTGGCCCTTTACCAGGCTTGGAGCTGCTGGCCCTTTACCAGGCTTGGAGCTGCTGGCCCTTTACCAGGCTTGGAGCTGATGGCCCTTTACCAGGCTTGGAGCTGATGGTCCTTTACCAGGCTTGGAGCTGATGGTCCTTTACCAGGCTTGGAGCTGATGGTCCTTTATCAGGCTTGGAGCTGCTGGTCCTTTACCAGGCTTGGAGCTGCTGGTCCTTTCCCAGGCTTGGAGCTGCTGGTCCTTTACCAGGCTTGGAGCTGCTGGTCCTTTACCAGGCTTGGAGCTGCTGGTCCTTTACCAGGCTTGGAGCTGCTGGTCCTTTACCAGGCTTGGAGCTGCTGGTCCTTTCCCAGGCTTGGAGCTGCTGGTCCTTTACCAGGCTTGGAGCTGCTGGTCCTTTCCCAGGCTTGGAGCTGCTGGTCCTTTCCCAGGCTTGGAGCTGCTGGTCCTTTCCCAGGCTAGAAACTGTAGTTGAAGCACTCTGGGGTAAAGTTTCCCCTAGGTACAGCTCAAAGATCAGCTTCCCCTTCCCCAATCCTAACCTTAACCATTGGTGGGGGAAATGCTAAACTGGATCAGCATCGAGGCATCTTCACCTTACTCCGGTGGGAGCAGGCACAGTAATCAGAAAGTGACGTCAGTGTTTGTAAATGGTTAGTAATACTCAGGCCATTGTTTGCTCTGTAAAGGGCATTTATACGGTATCTGCTGTCTACTAAAGGTTACCCCCCAGAAACATGAAACTATGCACACACACATAGCCACATCAACATTGAGCCATGTCGTAGCCTGGGTACCAGTCTGTTTGGCCAACATTCCACTCCTTATACTCCATGGCATATGACAAGGAGTGGAACGTTAGCTAAACAGACTGGTACCCAGGCTAGCCATGAAGTTAACTGTTGCTAAGTTACTCTGCCATGTTTAAAACAACAGCTTCAGATCATACTGTAACTTTTCAAATATATACAGAACAAAAAATAAAAGCTGTTGCCAGAGAACTGAATGTTAATTTCTCTATCACAAGCCACCTCCAAAGTCATTTTACAGAATTTGGCAGTACATCCAACTGGCCTCCCAACCAGACAACGTGTAACCACGTCAGCCCAGGACCTCCGCATCTTCACTTGCGGGATCGTCTGGGGAGTATTTCTGTCTATAATAAAGCCAGTTTCTGGGGAAAAACTCATTCTGATTGGGTGGGCCTATGTCTTCTCAGGCCCACCCATGACTGCGCCCCTTCCAAGTGATGTGAAATCCATAGATTAGAGCCCCAATTAATTTATTTAGACTGATTTTCTTCTATGAACTATAACTCAGTAAAATCTTTGAAATTGTTGCATTTATATTTTTGTTCAGTATATATCCGCAAAGCCCTTACTTATTGGAAAAGCATCATAACACCAATATTTCTGTAATAGGACAACCTCTCCACAGAGTTTTCTATATTCTCTTTGACTCCGCTCTGCTGAAATGAGTGATTCGCCATTACAGTAAAGGAGAACTTCAAATGGGGGTTAGTTCCTGTAGCAAAACTGCACTAGGGTGACTATTAGTTTGCTCTGTTCTGAAAGTTGAGTACCACTGCCCTCTGGTGTGTAGAGATTTACACAATTTACAATTACACAATCCAATACAGCAGTCAAGACTCTACAAAGGTTTCCCTGATTATTAATTGGTTCCACAGCATACTGTGTGCGTCTATGTGACGTGGCCGAAAGTAGAGCACTATATAGAGAAGATGGTGCTATTTGGGACACAGTCATTGTTATATGACATGAATAGGTAATAAAACATTTTGCCAGAATACTTGATTATGGAGAGTACCGATTTTCATAGTTTATTAAAAAGGCCTGATGCAAAACTATTCCATGTGCATTTTATTTCATGAAATGTTTCTGTAGTGTTGAAAATAGCATAAAACATCAAAGTTCTATTTTTTCTTGAACTATTTTCATTTCTAAAGTAAAACAAATAACTTTCTTAAATTCAGCTTTTAAGGACCATATTTACGGACTTCCTGGATAGGGGTTTAATAATAATAATAATAATAATAAATGACCCACTCAGCTATACCCAGCATGAATAATCCTGTGCCTCTTCAGATGGTGCAGAAGAGTGAAAGTCTTGCCACACTGAGAGCAACCATATGGTCTCTCTCCACTGTGGACACTCTGGTGCGTCTTGAGACTGCTCTGCTGGGTAAACCTCTTCCCACACGTGGCACAGCTATAGGGTCTCTCTCCCGTGTGAATGCGGTGGTGTATAGTCAGGTGCGAGGAGCAGTGAAAACTCTTCCCGCAGACGGTGCACCGAAACGGTCTCTCTCCCGTGTGACTTCGCTGATGTATCTTGAGATAGGACAGGCGACTAAAACTCTTGCCACACTGCGAGCAACTGAAAACCTTCTCTGTTATGGCTGTACCCCAGTGATTTTTCGTATTATAATGAGGCATAGAGAAGCTTCTGAGGCCACCTGGTGTAAAAGTGTTATTGTTCAATCGAATCCCTAAATGGGAGGCAGTTGGTCTGTCAGTGTCACTCAGTCCAAAGCTTCGCTCTGCTGTGTGTCCAGTGTCTTGAGGCCTGGACGGTGGGATGTGATTATTCCTCTGGGAGAACACCTGATCTCTCTGCCTGGTCTGCTGCTGTGAATGGTTGATCTGCGGTCGGCACTGAAAAGAACTAGACACAGACTGAGATGCACTTACTTTCTCTTTCTGAAAGACTTTGTTGTACATTGATCCATTGCACGGTCTATGTAAAGGTGAGATGGCTGATTTACTAGGGCCTTCCACTGGGCTAGAGAGGGGCTGTGGCTGAGGCTGAGCCTCGGAGCGATCTGGAAAACTCTCTGAATACTGGTCGGCTACATAAGAGAAATCAGGAAAGTCAGTCTCTATGACTATGTCATCATTCCCTTGAACTATAGACGACCACAGTTGACTGTCTCTTTCATCCATTACAAATTCAGAGCTCACGGGGTTCTGCTGCTTTACTGTGCTCCTCTGACATCCAGCCTGACTGAATCCAGAATGTTCTTCCTCCTTCTCAGTCTTTATTACAAACTCTAGAACACTGGTCTCCTCCTCGCCACAGTGCCCAGACTGAGACTGGCACAGCTCACTAAGCTTCTCTTGGCCTTCTGCCAGCTGCTCTTCCAGGAGAATTAGTGGGTCCTGATTCTCCTCTTCTTCCAAGTCCTGATGATTCCCAATGGGAAGATTCTGAATGGCATTATTGACGTATGCAGTGTTTCCTAGATAGAAGGTGCAAAGACAATCGTTATAATTGCAAAGCAAAATAAATGATATATTTGTAGTTACTTACATTATGTCAAGAATTGCATGCCCTTCTTATATGTCCCAAAAATATATAATTGCAAAGCAAATGTTATCAAATGAAGGTTCAACACCATGGCCAGTAGAACACTGTTTGGAAACAAAGTAGCCCAAACCCACCCTATTCCCTACATAGTGCACTCCATTTAACCCAAGCTTTACGAGCCCCTGTTAAAAAGTAGTGCACTATATAGGGAATAGGGTACCATTTGGGACAGAGCCAGTGTTTTGAAAGGAAGTAGGCCTGTCCAATGAATGCAGTTGCCCTGTCCAATGAACCCAATGAATGCAGTTACCCTGTCCAATGGCCCATTGAATGCAGTTGCCCTGTCCAATGGCCCATTGAATGCAGTTTCCCTGTCCAATGGCCCATTGAATGCAGTTGCCCTGTCCAATGGCCCATTGAATGCAGTTGCCCTGTCCAATGGCCCATTGAATGCAGTTGCCCTGTCCAATGGCCCATTGAATGCAGTTGCCCTGTCCAATGGCCCATTGAATGCAGTTGCCCTGTCCAATGGCCCATTGAATGCAGTTGCCCTGTCCAATGGCCCATTGAATGCAGTTGCCCTGTCCAATGACCCATTGAATGCTGTTGCCCTGTCCAATGGCCCAATGAATTCAGTTACCCTGTCCACTTGGTCCTCTGTGTTGCTCCCTGCTCCATGATCCATCATCCTGTCTCTCTACCTTAATGAAAGGGGTTTCTATCTCTGCAAACTAGAAGAATGAAACTATTAGACAGTATGCATTGTCAATTTGTCAAGTTTCAAGTCTGTAAGATTTAATTGGGTTATGGGTTTTCTAGAGATGTGTCCCTTTCGGCTCCTAGTTGAGCAAAGGGCCTCAACAGGCATGCACCGTCAAGGCCCTTCAGTCTACTCGGAGCCGAAAGGAATACGATACTACCAATCTCTGATTCAACTACACAAGAATCAGTCTATGGAGCACAGACCTTAATTTCTCCCAAAGCTGACCCAAACGCATCCTCATCTCCTCGCTGACTGGGTCTCCAGTCTGAAGCACAGCTGTCCATGTATTTCTCTGAAACAGCAAATGATTACAGACATAAAGGAGACTCCCAGGACTCTCCAGTAGTATTTTTTTGACAGGTAGGCAACCATAAGATTCCGATCTTATTTATGGTCACTGTAAGTACCTTCCCAGTATGGTCTGGAGCCCGGCGAGATATGGTTCGGAAAACGTTGTGTGTGTATGTGTGTGTAACCTTTATTTAATTAGGTAAGTCAGATAAATTAAGAACAAATTGTGCGCCGCCCTATGGGACTCCCAATCACGGCCGGTTGTGATACAGCCTGGATTCGAACTAGGGTGTCTGTAGTGACGCCTCAAGCACTGAGCTGCAGTGCCTTAGACTGCTGCACCACTCGGGAGCCGAGTTTTCTAATCAACGTTCCTCAATCCAGGGATAGAAGATGGCGCTGCACTACTAATTGTCCAAAATGATACAACGAGAAGACTGAAATACTGATCGCTTTTACTTAAACTGCCCTTTTTTGTCCTCATGCTAGACTAAAGCAACCCATTGGATTCCACAACACTTCAGGTAGTTACTCACCTCAACGCTAGGCGTCGTATTTTCACGGAATCCATGGGCTGCTATAGCCTAGGTAGACTAACATTGGGACGACAAAAGGCAGTTTAATAAATAAATAACACTATTTCAATATTTTCGACGTAACATTTTGATAATTGGAAAATTAGGATTGCAGCGTCATCTTCCATCCCTGGATTGAGGTACGTTTCCAGAGCCATATCTAGCGTCTGCTCTGTGGTGTCCTTAGCTAGCAACGGTAGCCTGACAACTACATTTCAAAACAAACCAATTAAAAAATCGGCCCAATAACAATCTATATTTCTCTAATGTTTTGCCTTGAATAAACACAACCACATAAATACTTAGCTAGGTATTAGAATAGCCTTATCTACAAATAACAATAGAGGCCTAGCCTGTACGACTGAGCGCGTTGGAGCTAACGTTAACTAGGGAACATAACAGTAACGTTAAAACTTCTGCGTACCACAACATTTGGTACATTACTCACCGGTTTGTCGTGAAATCCGCGCAATCTTCAGTTCATTATCCACCATGAGCAGTTTTCTCCGCAAAATTTCATTTTCATTATGCTTCCGAGATATTTCGAAATGTAATACAGCACAGTTGTCATCGATAAGTTTGGCGATTTCTGCCACCGCTGATTTGGCTAAAACCTCCATGATCGAGGTTAGTTGTGTCTGAATGGCGATACAGTTAGACATTTTGAGTGTCGTTTAAAAAACGAGTTAATGTAAATGTTATTCTAAAAGCTAGCTAGCTACATCAGCCAATTTAAATGTATGCAAAAAATAAACCTAGCTAACGTTAGCTAGCTACTTCCGAGTCAAAATCTTCTTCTATCATATAATGGCTGTCAGCAAACAAATGTTAAAGGTGCATGCCACCACCTACTGTGCTGGAGTGTGTGGACAATCATGGTTTACAACATTAGTTCCACATTTCTAAATCCTCCAACATAACTCAGCACTTCTGAGAGAGAGAGAGAGATTCTAATAGACCATGCCACAAATCTCTTCCAAACCCCCCCAACCCTATCCAACCTCAATGACCTTACACTTCAATCTTTCCCTCTCTTCAACATACTTACAACAATATAACAACACATGCTCCATCGTTTCATCAACCATACTCTCCAGACACAAACCAGTCACATGCTTGCTAACAAGATGTAAAAACGAGTTCAATGTATAATGTCCTAGACACGTTGAGCAAATACCACCTCTTCCTTCCTAATCTAACATTTGAATCTTGGTCCACCAACCTTTCTTTGGAGGGAATATAAATGCCGGACCTTGGGCTCAGGGTCCCATCCTGTCTGCCACACAAAAAGGCTCTGATCTTACATTTGTCCTCACCTTTACCCAGTGGAACATTCATATAAATTATGACTTGTTTTAAAGCTCATTTGGCTATGTGGTCTACAATTTCATTCCCTTCCACACCCAAATGGGCTGGGACCCAGTAGAATCTCACTACTTCACCCACTATCTTAATTCTCCATAATAACATGAATGCCTCCAATAGTAGGTCACTCCTATTAGATTTGCCAGATGATAAACTATTCAACATAGACAGAGAATCTGAGCGTACTATATATCCTTCTGACAGGTTGAACATCCTCCACCCACTGAAGGGCAATTACTATCGCCAACTGTTCAACTGAGTATACTGACAGTTCGTCTGTTAGTATTCTACATATCTGCACATTAAATTCAAGAACATAAATGCCTGATCCTGTGTGCCTACTATCTGGGTCCTTGGATGTATCGGTGAAAAGCAGTAAAAATGCATAAAAACTTCTACCAATGTAATTGTCAACCAGTTTCCTTAAATCACTGACTTCTGACCAATATTTTATTCTCTACCAAGGTTAGATAAACAGGATCTGGGAGTAACCAGAGGAACATCCCTTATCAGCACAGAAGGGCCAACCTCCAACTCCCTCAAACCACACTCATGAGCAAGCTTTCCAACCAAACCCACTGCCTTGTCTAGTAGTATATTTCCAACAGTCATCTAGAACGGTAGCAGTGAGATGATCAACCTCACAGCCTTTCAGCCTAACCCAATAAGCTAATGACAGTTTTTTACTCTGTACAGTGCCTTGCGAAAGTATTCGGCCCCCTTGAACTTTGCGACCTTTTGCCACATTTCAGGCTTCAAACATAAAGATATAAAACTGTATTTTTTGTGAAGAATCAACAACAAGTGGGACACAATAATGAAGTGGAACGACATTTATTGGATATTTCAAACTTTTTTAACAAATCAAAAACTGAAAAATTGGGCGTGCAAAATTATTCAGCCCCTTTACAGTGCAGCAAACTCTCTCCAGAAGTTCAGTGAGGATCTCTGAATGATCCAATGTTGACCTAAATGACTAATGATGATAAATACAATCCACCTGTGTGTAATCAAGTCTCCGTATAAATGCACCTGCACTGTGATAGTCTCAGAGGTCCGTTAAAAGCGCAGAGAGCATCATGAAGAACAAGGAACACACCAGGCAGGTCCGAGACACTGTTGTGAAGAAGTTTAAAGCCGGATTTGGATACAAAAAGATTTCCCAAGCTTTAAACATCCCAAGGAGCACTGTGCAAGCGATAATATTGAAATGGAAGGAGTATCAGACCACTGCAAATCTACCAAGACCTGGCCGTCCCTCTAAACTTTCAACTCATACAAGGAGAAGACTGATCAGAGATGCAGCCAAGAGGCCCATGATCACTCTGGATGAACTGTAGAGATCTACAGCTGAGGTGGGAGACTCTGTCCATAGGACAACAATCAGTCATATATTGCACAAATCTGGCCTTTATGGAAGAGTGGCAAGAAGAAAGCCATTTCTTAAAGATATCCATAAAAAGTGTCGTTTAAAGTTTGCCACAAGCCACCTGGGAGACACACCAAACATGTGGAAGAAGGTGCTCTGGTCAGATGAAACCAAAATTGAACTTTTTGGCAACAATGCAAAACGTTATGTTTGGCGTAAAAGCAACACAGCTGAACACACCATCCCCACTGTCAAACATGGTGGTGGCAGCATCATGGTTTGGGCCTGCTTTTCTTCAGCAGGGACAGGGAAGATAGTTAAAATTGATGGGAAGATGGATGGAGCCAAATACAGGACCATTCTGGAAGAAAATCTGATGGAGTCTGCAAAAGACCTGAGACTGGGACGGAGATTTGTCTTCCAACAAGACAATGATCCAAAACATAATGCAAAATCTACAATGGAATGGTTCAAAAATAAACATATCCAGGTGTTAGAATGGCCAAGTCAAAGTCCAGACCTGAATCCAATTGAGAATCTGTGGAAAGAACTGAAAACTGATGTTCACAAATGCTCTCCATCCAACCTCACTGAGCTCGAGCTGTTTTGCAAGGAGGAATGGGAAATAATTTCAGTCTCTCGATGTGCAAAACTGATAGAGACATACCCCAAGCGACTTACAGCTGTAATCGCAGCAAAAGGTGGCGCTACAAAGTATTAACTTAAGGGGGCTGAATAATTTTGCACGCCCAATTTTTCAGTTTTTGATTTGTTAAAAAAGTTTGAAATATCCAATAAATGTCGTTCCACTTCATGATTGTGTCCCACTTGTTGTTGATTCTTCACAAAAAAATACAGTTTTATATCTTTATGTTTGAAGCCTGAAATGTGTCAAAAGGTCGCAAAGTTCAAGGGGGCCGAATACTTTCGCAAGGCACTGTATATCCAATGGCATCTCACCTGCCTCCACTAGTAAGACACATACAGATGTTGATTTAAATGCACCAATACATATCCTTAAAGATATATACTGGATTCTGTCCAGCCTCTGGAGCCAAGTTTTCCCCGCTGTTCCATAAACTATACATCCGTAATCAATAGTCATCCTGATCAGAGCTCTATCAATATCCATCAACGATGGTCAGTCAGCACCACATTCATAACCAGAGAACGAGCTCATAAGATTCACCACCTTCTTACACTTTGGTTTCAACATTTATAACATGATCTTTCCATGTATATCTCTTATTGAACCATAGACCCAAATATTTGTACTTAGAAACCCTCCCCATAGGCTGTCCATACAGAAACAACTGTATATTATCAACAACTTTCTTCTTTGAGAAGAACATACAGCAAGACTTTGCCTCTGACCATTTTAAACCTCAGTATATCTTGTTGAATAGATTTGGTCACGAGAGACATTCCTTCCCCTCTTCCTTATAGCTCCATCATCAGCATATAGGGAAGCCCCAATACCCCTACCTACATTCAAAAACAAATCATTAATCATAATATTGAACAAAATAGAACTGACAGCACTGTCTTGAGGAATATCATTGTCGACTACCAAGGCATCAGATAAAATAGATCCTATTTTAACTTAAAAATGTGATTAAATAAGAAGGATAAAACCCAGTTATATAATCTCCCACCAATACCAAGTCCTTCCATCTTAATCAGTAGGCCTTCTCTCCACATAGTGTCTTTTCAATATAAAAAAAGACAGTAGCAATTACTTCTTTCATGGCCGGAGTATTTTCAACTTGCTCACCTTTACTAATGTATTCAAAGTAGATCGACCTTTACGGAATCCACTTTGACAGTGACTCAATAAACATCTATGTTCCAGGAAATATGACAATCTGATGACTATCATACTTTCCATCAATTTACACAAGTTAGAGGTCAGTGCTATTGGTCTAACTATCAGCACATGAAGGGTCCTTGCCAGGCTTTACAAAATATAATATTACTGCATGTTTACAACCAGGTAGGTATAAACCCCTCACTACAAATCCTATTAAATTATCCCAGGGGAACGTACATGACCTCATCAGGTACAGTAGATGCTTAAACATTACATAGCACAACTGATCATGACCTAGGGCTTTATATCCGCACCCTATTAAGGCTGAAAATCAAATAAAATGTTATTTGTCACATGCGCCGAATACAACGGGTGTAGACCTCACAGTGAAATCCTTACTTACAAGCCCTTAACCAACAATGCAGTTTCAAGAAAGATCCCTAAAAAAATAAGAAATTAAAGTAACATATAATTAAAGAGCAGCAGTAAAATAACAATAGCGAGGCTATATACAGGGGGCACCGGTTAGTAATATGTACATGTAGGTAGAGTTACTAAAGTGTCTATGCATAGATAATAAACAGAGAGTAGGAGCAGAGTAAAAGGGAAGGGGGGGGGGGATAATGCAAATAGTCTGGGTAGCCATTTGATTAGATGTTCAGCAGTCTTATGGCTTTTGGGTAGAAGCTGTTAGAAGCCTCTTGGACCTAAACTTGGCGCTCCAATACCACTTGCCGTGCGGTAGCAGAGAGAACAGTCTTTGACTAGGGTGGCTGAAGTCTTTGACAATGTTTAGGGCCTTCTACCGCCTGGTATAAAGGTCCTGGATGGCAGGAAGCTTGGCCCCAGTGATGTACTGGGCTGTACGCACTACCCTCTGTAGTGCCTTGCGGTCGGAGGCCAAGCAGTTGCCATACCAGACGGTATGTCAGGATGCTCTCAATGGTGCAGCTGAAGACAAAAATATACATTTTGAGGGAGCATGCAATTGGCAGCGATTACAGCCTCGAGTCTTCTTGGGTATGATGCTATAAGCTTGGCACACTTGTATTTGGGGAGTTTCTCCCATTCTTCTCTGCAGATCCTCTCAAGCTCTGTCAGGCTCTGTCAGGTTGGATGGCTATTTTCAGGTCTCTCCAGAGATGTTTGATCCGGTTCAAGTCCGGGCTCTGGCTGGGCCTCTGAAGGACATTCAGATACTTGTCCTGAAGCCACTTCCGATTTGTCTTGGCTGTGATGCTTAGGGTCCTTGTACTGTTGGAAGGTGAACCTTCGCCCCAGCCTGAGGTACTGAGCAGATTTTCATCAAGGATCTCTTTGTACTTTGTTCCATTCATCTTTGCCTTGATCCTGACTAGTCTCCCAGTTCCTGCTGCTGAAAAACATCCCCACAGCATGATGCTGCCACCACCATGCTTCAACGTAGGGATGGTGCCAGGTTTCCTCCAGACATGACGCTTGGCATTCAGGCTAAAGTTTTCAATCTTGGTTTCATCAGAACAGAGAATCCTGTTTCTCATGTTCTGAGTCCTTTAGGTGCCTTTAGGCAAACTCCAAGTGGGCTGTCATGTTCCTTTAACTGAGGAGTGGCTTCCATCTGGCCACTCTACCATAAAGGCCTGACATTTTTCTTCCCCAGGTCTGTGCATCGACACAATCCTGTCTTGGAGCTCTAAGGACAATTCCTTCGACCTCATGGTTGGTTTTTGCTCTGACATGCACTGTCAACTGTGGGACCTTATATAGACAGGTGTGTGCCTTTCCAAATTATGCTCAATCAATTGAATTTACCACAGGTGGACTCCAATCAAGTTGTAGAAACATCTCAAGGATGATCAATGGAAACAGGATGCACCTGAGCTTGAGTCTCATTGCAAAGAGTCTGAATACTTAGGTTTTATTTTGAATATGTAAGTAAAGTTTTATCTTGAATACATTTGCAAAAATGTCTAAAAACCTGTTTTTGCTTTGTCATTATGGGGTATTGTGATGTCATTATGGGGTATTGTGATGTCATTATGGGGTATTGTGATGTCATTATGGGGTATTGTGTGTAGATTATTGAGGACATTTTTTTTATTTAATCCATTTTAAAATAAGGCTGTAACGTAACAAAATGTGGAAAAAGTCAAGGGGTCTGAATACTTTCCGAAGGCACTGTATTCCTATGCAACACTCTGTAAGCCCTATTTCTTTTTTGAATAGCCGCAGTGCACTCTTTGATCCACCAAGGAACCACCTTCCTCTTGTCACCCACAACACTCACTGGCTCATACAGTGCATTCATATAGTATTCAGACCCCTTGACTTTTTCCACATGTTGTTACGTTACAGCCTTGCTCTAAAAGTGAGTTTTTTTTTACTCATCAAAGGACATGAACCCGATCAAACATCTCTGGAGAGACCTGAAAATAGCGGTGCAGCGACGCTCCCCATCCAACCTGACAGAGCTTGAAAATCTGCAGAGAAGAATGGGAGAAACTCCCCAAATACAGGTGTGCCAAGCTTGTAGTGTCATACCCAAGAAGACTCAAGGCTGTAATCGCTGGTAAAGGTGCTTCAATAAAGTATTGAGTTAAGAGTCTGAATACTTAAGCAAATGTCTTAATTTGTTTTTTTATTTGTAACAAAATGTGGAAAAAGTCGAGGGGTCTGAATACTTTCTGAATGCACTGTATCGTTCTAGATCGCAAATCTCCAGATATTTCATCAAACATCGCCACAGATGGTTGACAAGGCTTATACAAATGTTTCTACTTAATATTACTACCTGCACTGTAGATTTCCACTATCACACATTCATATTCAGATGGGACAGGTACCATATATATGACCTTCCCTTATGAATGTAGCACAACCACCCACCCTGTCCAATTGATCTATCAGATCCGACTGATCAATAACCAGGAATAATAAAATCCAGATGTGGTCTAAGCCACGTTTCTTGAGCACATATCACATCAGGTTTGATCACTAAATCAATTCCATACTTAAAGTCCTGACCGTTAGCAATAAGGCTTCTGGCATTCCACTAAAGGATGATATAAACCATGACTATCATTATACTGAGACATTCAATCATTAGAATGATTAAAAGTCAACATATCAACAATCATGGCAACAGTAACATCTATTACTCCTAAAAACTGTTGCTGCTCCCACAATAACCTTCAACTTGGCTGTTCTTCTTTCCTCAAGTGCAGTCATGTTGATAACCTTTCCAATGAAGGCTATAAAGTCAATCTGATTAACTATCAAGGTGTCTTTTGACACGACACATTTGTGAGAGCAAGCTTTCAGAACAGGCCTCGTAATGGTGTCAGGACCAACATAACTCCTACAGTAGGTCTACTTCTTCCAGGACTGACCCTGTCATCTCCATCATTCTGCCTAATAGTTCCACCAAACTGCCTTGAAGCCTCTGCTTAAGAGACATTATGTATGATTTTATATCTTTGGGCCTCTCTAGCCACTTTCTGCACCTGGCATCCACCAAATGATGCACTGTGCCTCCCACAATTACAACAGTTAACCTTGACATTGTTCCCACATTCACCATAATCCTGTTCCCCTCCATATATTTTATTTCCTTTGCACAGAGCCGCTACATGTCCCATTCTTTGGCATTTAAAACACCTTAATGGAGGTGGGCAAAACCTTTTCAAACATGAGTCAAATTTTTGTTACCGTAAGTACAAGAAAAGTGATAGGAATCCTCTTATAAAACATTTTATTTTACTGTCACTAAATAAAACAATTAACACACAAAATTGAGACGTTCACAATTTTACATTTATTTCAGAAATCCACAAGCAGAAACCCCAAAAAACAAATCAAAGCAAAAATAAATGAAGTTGATTTTCCTGGGTTAAGATAGCTAGAATAAAAAACGCAATAATTTAAACTATTCTACTCAATAAGTAGTAAGAAACCTAGCCCAATAATGAACTAAAGGAGCCTAACTTTACTCCTTATTGTCCAAGGATGTTCTGTTTAGAGGCGAATTGGGTCTGGTAGCCAAGACAGCCAAATACGCCATCTAAACGTGAATCTATTCTCAATTGCAGCAGTTGGTTCTAGATACATGTCGGCGGCAGTGTAGCCTAGTGGTTAGAGTGTTGGACTAGTAACCGAAAGGTTGCAAGTTCAAACCCCCGAGCTGACAAGGTACAAATCTGTCATTCTGCCCCTGAACAAGGCAGTTAACCCACTGTTCCTAGGCCATCATTGAAAATAAGAATTTGTTCTTAACTGACTTGCCTAGTTAAATAAAAATAATCATAAACCCTCTACAGTTGCAGAAGACAGTATTTTTCATCACTAATCAGCCTTGTGGAAACACTAACCCTATAAAAAAGGTATCAATTGAAATGTATTTTCTCTCCTTATGCTTCCAAAACTGTACCACAAGCGACGAGTGGTAATGTTCAGACCGAATGTCTGGGCTCTTAAAACTTCCCCGAGCAGAAGACGCCTACTCCAATGACTCATGTGTAATGTAATGCAACAGAGTCATGATCAAGGGTTAAAGAGGCAACCCTACCGTCAAGGTCTTCACAAACAAACAAACAAGACATCTTATCAACACAATTTAGTTGGACTTCTAAACTGTTGCAACACCATCAACGTGTTAACAATAGCAGCCAAATGTCCCATACTCATTAACTGGTGTTGATTGAGTTTTGATGAGGTAAAAACAACTTTCAGTAAGTGTCTGTCCCAAATGGCAATTCATACCCTAAAAAGTAGTGCACTAAATAAGGAATAGGGTGCCATTTGGAACACACCTAAGACTCTTTGGCCCTTGATTAACCTATATGAA
The DNA here is from genome assembly GCF_045791955.1 of Oncorhynchus clarkii lewisi. Taxonomy (NCBI): domain Eukaryota; kingdom Metazoa; phylum Chordata; class Actinopteri; order Salmoniformes; family Salmonidae; genus Oncorhynchus; species Oncorhynchus clarkii. The sequence goes on from NC_092174.1 coordinate 40,404,111, forward strand.
GTCTCTGATGAGCTTTCAGGCTGCTCTTCTGAGTGAAAGTCTTACCACATATCTCACAGCTGTAGGGCTTCTCACCAGTATGAGTGTGCAGGTGTCTTTCAAAATGACTATGGCGATCAAAACTCTTTCCACAAAAGGAGCATATGAAATATCTATTTCTTGTGTCGTCTGTAGTGGCACTGGTTCCCTCTGTACTGTCAAAACTGTCTATGCCAAGGGCAAATAAAATCCCCTCTTGACTGTAGTTTGGTTCTGTGATGTACGCTCTCATTGCCGTTTCCTCCTCTACAGGTAGTGGTGGCGGTGGTACCCGGTCCTGAAACCTAGGTAGTACTGTTCCATCACCATCCTCCCTGTTCCTTGCATGTAGAACCACCCCTGCATACTGCTCTTGCTCAATCACATCCAACTTGTCTTTCTCATCCTGAAAAGACAAGCCTTCAAGTTCCACCTCTCTAGAAGCTGACGTACAGAACCCGTGGTGGTGGTGCAGTCCATCAAAAGGACTGTGATGGTATTTGACACTGGGTGAAACAGGATGGGAGTTCTGCTGCTTTGTCGCATCGGAGGAGCAACCTGGATTTAGTGATCCAGACTCCATATCACTGTGCCTCTCTGTGAAAGATCTACACAGCTGACTCTCCCTCTCATCACTGTGCCTCTCTGTGAAAGATCTACACAGCTGACTCTCCCTCTCATCCATGACATACTCTGGGTCGTCCTGGTAATCTGGTCGCTCTGTGATTTGTTGGTGTTGAGGTCCTGACTGACTGAGTATCTGGGATTCAAACTGCTTCTCTTTCTCTGCTTCCCCCACCAACCCCTGCCCCCTGCCCTCCTCCTCCTCACTGTGCCCGGAGCTAGGCTGTGCTTCACCAGGTGAGGGCTGATCCCTCGGTTCCTCTGGGTTCTCCGAGGGTCTAGGATAAAAGTCAGGCTTCTTATCATCAAGCAGAGATTGTCCCGTTAGCATGTCAGCATCGTCTGCTTGACAGGAAAAAGAGTATCAAGTATTTTAGCATAGATTTTAACAACATGGAAATTCAAACAATGTAAATCATCCAACATGAACAGTTTAATGTCGTCTTAAACCCAACAGAGAACAGGAAAACACTTTGTGTCCATCCCAAATGGCACCCTATTCTGTATGTAGTGTACTACTATTGATTTTAGCCCTTTGGGTCCTGGTCAATAGTAGTACACTATAAAGGGAATAGGGATCCATTAAGGATGCAGACTTATTTAAGCCTTATTTAATGATATAACGGGTCTGTTAATTACAGAATAATTGACTGATTTACACTCTTAAGAGAGTTAGTTTTTCATGTATTTAAAAATATATATATATTATTTTAGTCTCTTACCTCTGTGAGTCTTCAGATGTCCTTTGAGGCTACTCTTCTGGTTGAAACATCTTCCACACAGGTCACAACTATACGGTTTCTCACCCGTATGAATTCGCTGGTGTCTTTCCAGATGACCAACACGCTCAAAAACCTTCCCACAGAATGGGCAGATGAAGCACTTCTTGTCCTTGGTGACTCCTTGGAAGGTTTTCACCTTCCTTTCCGGAAAACTGGAGAAGATGGGAGGATGATTCAGAGAAGCCCCGTCCGTGACCTGCGAGTTTGGCTGTACTGTACCGTCACTTGCTATCAAGAGTGTGTCTGAAGGTCCATAATGTTGCTGTCTGAGCTGTAAAATCATATCCTCGCTGACATCTACATATGGTTTCCCTGGAGATGAAGCACTGCTACATGACGCCTCCACCCTTCCTAGGACAGGAAGTACAGGAGAGTGATCAGTGAGACACTGGGAGTTCTGACCTGAACTGGGAGGTACAGGAGAGTGATCAGTGAGACACTGGGAGTTCTGACCTGAACTGATGAAATATTCTGAATTGCTCGTCTCCATATCGTTGTCTGCTTGTGAACTGGACATCCACGGCCGGCCGTCTCTCTCGTACGTTGACAAGTCATCATCCAGTTGCTGTTCTGCTCTTCCTGCAGTCTGCTCTCCTGCTTTATGATCTAGTGTCTGGAATGCATCCTTCTCCTCCCCTGGCTCAGACTTCATGGGCATCTGAGGAGCAGTTTGGAACACTTCGTCCTTCTCGTTCATCTGCTCTTCCTCAGACTGACGTCCATCCAGGAGAGGCTTCTCTTCGTTGTTAGCTAGTCCGTCCATCGATACTGTGGAAAGATTACATTTGAATAATAAAACAATGAGGCATACAATTGTTTATGTCCTATTAATAACCAATATATTGGATGTCATTATGTAGTGAGTGTGTCCCATCCCTATTCCCTATATGATGCACTACCCTATGGGCCCTAGTCAGAAGTAATGCATACATGGAATTGTCTATGACCTATAACCTAATAAGTGATTCTAATCTCTTACCTCTGTGAGTCTTCAGATGCCCTTTGAGGCTCCCCTTCTGGTTGAAACACCTTCCACATAGGTCACAACTATACGGTTTCTCACCCGTATGAATTCGTAGATGTCTTTCAAGATGGCCGTAACGTTCAAAGCTCTTTCCACACAGTGTGCAAATGAAGTGTTTCTTAACCTGGAAAAATATTTGGTTGCTCGCTCTCCTTGTCGTATTATAATTTGGGTCAGAACCCAATACACATTGAGGGTCTGGGTTTGACTGTACTGTGCGAAAGAAAACACTGCTGCGTGATGCTTCCCTGTCTTTTATCCCTGTAGTCTGCTCTTCCTGTTGACCCTCTCCTCCTGGCTCAGTCTTCACCAGAATCTCATCTGCAGGTCCAACTCCTTCATCCTTTTCATTAAAATCTTCCTCAGGCTGCAGTTTTTCAAGCGAGGTCTTCCCCTCACAAGTGGTACCACTTTTACCAGGCCCTGTGGAAATCAATAAGCACTGTATGTCAGTCATCAAAATCATTTATTGGTTGTTTTAATTGTAATCTAAATGGATGTGTTGCTGTGGGAAGTTGTGTCAAAGAAGGGTGTAATGGTTTGTAATAATAATGATTTGATTTCACATGCCTCCTGTTTCTATAGCGGGATGTATAAGTACACCCCCTGGACAGGATACTAGTCTGTTGTAGGGCCTTACTCCCAAATCCATCTCCTTAATTCTGAGTGTCAAGCAGAGAGAGTCTGTGGTCGAACCCCCAACCTTCCAAACTCAGGGTGTAGGCCTCCACTCTAACAACAAGGCCACTGAATTGGTTATAATAATAGTTATTGCTATTCCTCTCCCATCCCATTGTGCACAGACAGATATGACCCGAGGACGCACTCGTCTGTTGTAGGGCCCTAACGTTAGCCCTGGGCACAGTGCAGTGTGAACGTGAGTTGGCTGATTACATACGCCTACATTGTTTACCTGCAAATATTTCTGGCTGACTAATGTGACGTCACGTGCACAGTTAGCTATTGATAACTATTGATTGATTATAAAATAGTTAGTACCACTACGTCGACCCACCTCGCCTAAAATTCTCAGCAGCAACTGATCGACCATGATGAATGCGTCTTCGAGCATTAATCCCTCGAGCTTTTCGAAGCTCGCTGTCAAGTTGTTGTACATTATTTTTCAGGACGTTGATTTCATTTTCCCGTCGACACATTTCCACACGTAACACAACTATGCCATCGTCGACTACTTTGCTAATTTCTGAAACCGCAGCTTTAGAAAGTACCTCTATGATGGAAGCGATCTGAGCCCGGAGAGAAACACTGCTCAACATTTTCAAACGTTTGCGAAAACTAAACAGAGATCGGTCTGACTTCTGCGGATGATCGAAACTTTGTATCTAAGTAATATGCTAATAATTTGGTTTAAATATGCTAGCAACAATGTGAATCACGTAGTTATATGTGCAGCTACAGAGAGGAAAAGGCGAAGCGAGAGCTTTTACTCCAACCAAAATCTGCCCACGACGTGAGGAATTTTTGTATGGAGGTCAACGGAAAATGGAATTGTTAATTTGCTATGTGAGGTAAATACAATACTATATTGATACAATAGACGTTTCGTAATGGTTAGATTGTTATGCATGCACTGATATAAGTAAACGCATGTGACATTTCGTCAATTTAGAAATATCGACTATATCGGAGTTGTCATAGAGCTAGATAGAGGCCTCATCATGGATATAATTTTGCCAATTAAGGGCTTCAAATAATTTTAAAGTAGTCAACTTGGTGGGGATTCCTATTATTTGGGAGCAATCAGCCAATGAAGAAGAAGAAAATGGCTTTTGAGTGGCTCAGCAGTCTAAGGCACTGCATCTCAGTACTAGAGGCGTCACTACAGACCCTGGTTCGATTCCAGGCTGTATCACAACCGGCCGTGATTGGGAGTCCCATAGGGTGGCGTACAATTGGACCAGCGTCATCCGGGTTTGGCCGGGTAGGCCGTCATTGTAAATAAGAATTGTTCTTAACTGGCATGCCAAGTTCAATTTAAAAAATGGTGCTGCCCATGCTGTCACAGATGATATAGTGTCACAGATGATATAGTGGCACAGATACAAAATTGAGTCCTCTATCTATCTCCATGTCTGTTCACACGCGTATCTGCCTTCTCATTGGCTAGACTGGTCCCACCTGAACTCCCCCTGCCTGCTTCCGTCTTTGATGAAATATATTTCCATTGTTAGAGCGGTAACTCGAATATCTTGTCAATATAATAGACTATCTTTGATGCAACAAACTAAAATAGGGTTATGGCCGGAAGTGGTGAAAATAGTCAACCGTAAATAGAAAAGATTATGAGCAACGGAATTTGAGATCTGGCGTCACTTTTTTGACGAGGCAAAGAAAAATAAAATGAAAAGAGGTTCAACATCTTTAATACTTTATATATGAATACTTCATATTTTGGAAACCTAAACCTTCCCAGTACAGGTAGACAATATATCCGGTAAACTTTATTTTGAATCCCAAAATACACGAACTGGAAATGTAACCATTTCGGCTGTTGGAGGAATATACACTATGACAGTAATTGGTTGATTTACCACAAGCTATAGACGTTTGATTAGATGTTTTTACGTCATTTAAGAAGTGTCCTTGCTATCAGGAATCCTTGGGATGTCCAACTCTGACATCACATTTGATATTATTTTAATGGACCAAAAATGTGCTTATCTTTCAAAAACAAGGGCATTTCTAAGTGACCCCAAACTTTTTAACGGTAGTGTGTATATATATATATATATATATATATATATATATACAGTGGCAAGAAAAAGTATTTTCCCCCATCTGATTTTCTATATTTTTGCATACTTTTTTTATCAGATCTTGAACCAAACCTTAATATTAGATAAAGGGAACCTGCGTTTAAAAATACCCCCCCAAATATTACTATTTCATTTATTTATTTTTTTTTAAAGTAATGCAACACCCCTGTGTGAAAAAGTAATTGCCCCCTTTAACTCAACGACATTTGTGGGTTTTCAAGCATGAACTGCTTGTTTCAAATTAGGCAGTCCGTCCAACCGGCCTCAAAACTACAGACAACGTGTAACCATGCCAGCCCAGGACTTCCACATCTGGCTTCTTCACCTGCAGGATCGTCTGAGACAAGCCACCCGGACAGCTGATGAAACTGTGGGTTTGGACAACCGAAGAATTTCTGCACATACTGTCAGTAACCGTCTCAGGGAAGCTCATCTACCTGGACGTCGTTCTCACCAGGGCCTTGACCTGACTGCAGTTCGGCGTCGTAACTGACTTCAGTGGGCAAATGCTCACCTTCGATGGACACTGGAGAGTGTGCTCTTCATGGATGAATCCCAGATTCAACTTTTACTTGGCAGACAGCATGTGACCAGTCCTCTTCTGGTTGTGCCGGGTGGAGATTATAACAGTACATGGCCGAGATGTTCAAACGTTCATAGATGACCAGCAGGGTCAAATAATAATAATCACAGTGGTTGTAGAGGGTGCAACAGGTCAGCACGTCAGGAGTAAATGTCAGTGGGCTTTTCATAGCCGATCATTCAGAGATAGAGACAGCAGGTGCGGTAGAGAGAGAGAGAGAAAAGCAGATCCGGGACAAGGTAGCACACCCGGTGAAGAGGTCAGGGTTCCATAGCCACATGCAGAATAGTTGAAACTGGAGCAGCAGCATGACCAGGTTGACTGGGGACAGCAATGAGTAGTCAGGTAGTCCTGAGGCATGGTACTAATACAGCTGTGCCAAGCTTATAGCGTCACACCCAAGAAGACTCAAGGCTGTAATCGCTGCCAACGGTGCTTGAACAAAGTACTGAGTAAAGGGTCTGAACACTTATGTAAATGTGATATTTTTTATTTTTTTTATATACATTTGCAAAAAATCTAAAAAAGTTTTTGGCTTTGTCATTATGGAATATTTGGTGTAGATTGATGAGGACAAAACATTTTTTGTTCAATTTTAGAATAAGGCTGTAACGTAACAAAATGTGGAAAAAGTCAAGGGGTCTGAATCATTTCCATATGATCTGTATATACAGTACCAGTCAAAAGTTTGGACACACCTACTCATTCAATGGTTTTTCTTTATTTTTACTATTTTCTACATTGTAGAATAATAATGAAGACATCAAAACACTGAAATAACACATGGAATCATGTAGTAACCAAACAAGTGTTAAACAAATCAAAATACATTTTATATTCTTCAAAGTAGCCACCCTTTGCCTTGATGACAGCTTTGCACACTCTTGGCATCACCTGGTTGTCTTGTTGTTAATTACAAGCAGGGTGCAACTTTCACTGGCGATGGGGGAGGGGGGGGGGGGGGACATTCTGACATTTAATTTCTGCCCCCCGTTTTACCATTGGAATGCGATACAAAAAGGGTGTCAGGTCTGCTTTAGGACCACGCGGGCGCCTCCCAGATGTAGGCTGTTTGTAGTGTTTTTCCGAATGGATAATAAAAAATAAAAATAAATAAGTTATGCCCCCCCCACTTCTAAAATCAAAGTTTTGCCCATGTATATATATATATATATATGTCACTTATTAATGGACTTGTAAAGTTTTAGTGTAGGGCAGTTCCAAGGATTCTGTATAGCACTAACCATTTATGAAGCGCAAACATACAATTAATTTATATAAATAATACAGCTTTATGAATCAATTTACATACAAATCACATGATGTGCAAGACCAGGACATTTGAAAAATTCCTTAATACAACATTTTATTAAAAAAATTATACATTTTGTAAAGGGAATGATGGGAGGAGCTCAGCGGGACACTGTATTGTTCCCAGCTGCGTTGTTGTAGGCACGTTATTGCAAGCATGGCCGGGGACACTGAAACACATCTCAGTGACTATGCCGAAAATAACAACGTTATCCGACAACCATTCCTTATCGGAGTGTCCGGAGGCACTGCCAGTGGCAAGGTTAGCACCTTACATATACTGTCTATTGTTGTATGTTTTTAAAACTGATGGAATGTGTTCAAGTCGCTCGTAAACTCGTCGACCGCGTGGCTCATGTCATACTGTTGGTTTGAATGACATCAACCCCTTGCCAATCTTGAGTAATCAGCATTTTATTAACGAGTTGGCTAAATGATTGTAACTTTTACATGTGGTTTCCTTCATCCGTTGGCATCATATTTCCCTTGTCCCCAGGATGCCTAATTCCACCACACACACACAATGGAAACAGTTTATTAAGTTGGCAAATACATTTAGTTAATTATAGTTGGCTATCAAATCAACCAACAGTTTCTAGTTAGTAAATTAGATAAACTGTAATCGTTATATTTTATCCCCGGCACTACATGCTAACATTTATGTTATTAAGTAGACTGGCTAGACAGCTAACGTTAGCTAGCTACTTTTTGTTGCACACACAGCTATAGAGAGCCTATAGCTTGTTATCTACCGCGCCATACAGCCAGCTAAATCACTCTTTTGTTTAAAGTTATTTGTTTAACTAGCTAGCCCCGCGGGTTAGCCGAATAAGACCACGGTTCGTACCCTCTTCTGAATGTCAAAGTGACGAACTATTCGACACAATGTGGCTATTATCCACTATTGGACTTATTTATTGACGGAGGACACGACTTCTGTCTATTTCAGTTGAATCTATTGTTGACGCTTAGCTGCCTAGCTAATATTAACCACATAACAATAACAGACGTGGGCGCAAGCGGGAAACGGGCGTCAGTTGCTACTAATACATTTTTAAAAATTGTATTCCAGTATACTTTTGCAGGAAGAAAAGCAGGCTCGGTACATATCTTCCTAATATAATTATTAGTGCACATGTGCTTGACGCACACAGAACTGAATTCTTCATCTAATGAACATAATGTCCCTGTACAAGTCACTTATTAATAAGTGACAAGTCCATTTCCCTGTACAAGACTTATAAGACCTGCAAGGTATTGCATTAAAAAACGATGGTATATACAGTACCAGTCAAAAGTTAACTCACCTACTCATTCCAGGGTTTTTCTTAATTTGTACTATTTTCTACATTGTAGAATAATTGTGAAGACATCAACTGAAATAACACATGGAATCATGTAGTAACCAAAAGTGTTAAACAAATCAACTTTTAGTTGAGTTTCTTCAAAGTAGCCAACCTTTGCCTTGACTGCTTTGCAAATTCTTGGCATATTCTCAACCCGCTTCATGAGGTAGTCAGTCACCTGGAATGCATTTCAATTAACAGGTCGTCCTTGTTAAAAGTCGATTTTCCTTATTGAGCTTTCCTTATTGCATTTGAGCCAATCAGTTGTGTTGTGACAAGGTAGTGGTGGTATACAGAAGATGGCCCTATTTGGTAAAAGACCAAGTCCAGATTATATCAAGAACAGCTCAAATAAGTAAAGAGAAACTACAGTCCATCATTACTTTAAGACATGAAGGTCAGTCAATATGGAAAATGTCAAGAACTTTGAAAGTTTCTTCAAGTGCAGTCCAAAAAAACATCACTTGCTATGATGAAACTTGCTCTCATGAGGACCGCCACAGGAAAGGAAGACCCAGAGTTACTTCTGCTGCAGAGGATAAGTTCATTAGCGTTAACTGCACCTCAGATTGCAGCCCAAATAAATGCTTCAGAGTTCAAGTAAGGCACACCTCAACATAAATTGTTCAGAGGAGACTGTGAATCAGGCCTTGATGGTCAAATTGCTGCAAATAAACCACTATTAAAGGACACCAGGAAAAGACTTGCTTGGGCCAAAAAACACAAGTAATGGACATTAGACCGGTGGAAATCTGTCCTTTGGTCTGAGTCCAAATTTGAGATTTTTGGTTCCAGCCGCGAGTCTTTTTGACTCGCTGACTAGGTGAACGGATGATCTCCGCATTTGTGGTTCCCACTGTGAAGCATGGAGGTGGGGGTGTGCTTTGCTGGTGACACGGTCTGTGATTTATTTAGAATTCAGGGCATACTTAACCAGCATGGCTACCACAGCATTCTGCAGCGATGCACCATTCCATCTGGTTTGCGCTTAGTGGGACATCATTTGTTTTTCAATTGAGATTGTTTTGAGATGAGTTGGACTGCAGAGTGATGGAAAAGCAGCTCAGCATATGTGGGAACTCCTTCAAGACTGTTGGAAAATCATTCCTCGAAGCTGGCTGAGAGAATGCCAAGAGAGTGCAAAGCTGCCATCAAGGCAAAGGCTGGCTACTTTGAAGAATCTAAAACCAAAAATATATTTTGGTTTAACACTTTCGGTTACCACATGATTCCGTGTGTGTTATTTCATAGTTTGACTGGTACTGTACCGTCCCCGGAATGTCACGTAACAGAATTTATACAGTTGTACATTTTGTCATTAAATAATTGTCACTAACAAAATAACGTTCTCTAACCATCTTTAAAAAATTAAGATGTATTATTTTTCTGTTATTCCAACTCAAACACCTATGAGGGGAGAAATTATGTTTATATACAATTAACCAGGATAGTAATTCTTGAGTTTAGTTTAGTGAAGTTACATTTTAGGATAAATTCAATGACTAACTTTTTTTTTTCAAAAACTAGAATTGGAATAATATTACAAATCCTATCCTTAAATTGATGTAATTGTTGATCCATCTAGTCTTAAATAATGTTGGATGTACCAAAATCAAGCACATTTTAAACTTCCTTGATAAAAAAAACATTTTATTTAAGTATTCCTTCAAACAAAATGGAAGCTGTCTTTTTAATTGTTGCTTGGGGGAACATCCAATGCCATTGCAGAATATATTCATCTTGATAATACTTCAGTTTTTGACAACTCTTTTTAAAAGAGAAACGTTAACAACGAAGCATAGTATTTTCTTCACTTTCTACTTTTACCCAGGCTACAAATAAATTTATTTTGTTCGCTAGATTGTTTGTTTTTAAAGTAGTACAGGACGCAGTCAAGATTTTTATGTAGTTACCACACTATGTAGTTAATAGCTTTGTGTGATTTGATAATGACGTGTTAACACTGAGCCTAGTATGGCCTGTAGTTTTCCACTATTTGTTTGTACTTGTTGGTTTGAGACCACAATTAAATACCAGTCTTGATACCAACCCGTAGTTTGGATAGCAAATTAATAGTTTGTGTCGTATATCACCAGGCATATGTAATAAGCTTATGAAATGAACTACTGTTAAAATTCTTAAAAGAACTCGATGGAAGCTTCTACTCAATGTCCTTTCCAATCCCTGGCCCCTTCCTTACCCTCCTCCGTTCCTATTGTTCTGTTGACCCATACATGAAGTTAACTTTTGGCATCGGGCCACTGTTTGGCTCTTTGAAAATCCCTGTACATGGTGTTGGGTGTGACTGAGGTGGGGTGGTTTGGGATTGCTGGACTCATGGAGTTATGAGGAAGTAGTGAGCGAACAGTAATAACCTGCAGTGTGGTGTAGCAAACATGGTGTACTGAACATGACGTCACATTACCCTACTGTAAGTGCACTGGAACCAATGTGGCTCGGGTTGAATGGTATCCAGGCTTGTGCCTGCTTGCATTTGCTAACAGATGACTTACTGCCTGTAATATTTACTGTACACACACCCCGCTGTAGTGTTATGTCTTGCCAAATCATAGTCTGTATATAGAAGCTACATCGTGTTTGACAGGTTCTTAGATGAGGAGCTTTAGGTTAGTCTGTGTGCTGCAGTGCTGAACAACACGGTCTCCGGAGTGGGCGTCCGATTTCATTGTGACACTTTTTTTTTCTTCACGGACACAAAAGCAGCATAGTCTGTGGCAGGTCAGGAGAATGCCCCGTCAGCACTGGCAGCCTGGTAGATGGGAGATCCTGGCATTTGAGGGTGTCTGTGAGGACAGGTGGCCTGGGCACTGGGAAGGGCACTTGGGTCCAGGGTGGTACTTCCATAGTGCTCCATGTTTTTGCTGGGGTACTGGGTACAGTATATTTCGCTGGGGTACTGTGTGGGGCTGTGGTGGTCATGAAATTGTCAGACAATGATTGCCAAGCAAATAACTGCGGTCTCACAGTAATTGACCATTAATTAACAAACACATTTAGCATCTCCTGGCTTCCACACATAGTCTACAAGCCACTGATGCAGACCTTAGGAACATCGACAGTCTAATAAAGCCAGTTTAATATAGCCTACACTATCACAATCAATCCATTTATTTTAGAAACAAGAAATTAAGAAATGTGGTCTATTTCAGAACAGAATAGCATACTCTGAGTTGGAGTTAGTTGCTTAGAATTCTGTGGCATTTTTTTTTTTAGTATGAAGAATACAATTGAACATAGCTGAATAAAATAGAAAGGATATTTATTCCAAACGAGTGCACGCGTGCAGCTATTCTGTTTTGAGCGGTTAACAAAGAAACCGGTCCTCCTATATGCTTTATTTTGTTATTTATGAAACTTCCGTTGGGATACCAACATTGGGCTTTGTGTTTAAATTTTTTATACATTCTAAGGCTGCATGATACAACTCCAATGATGATTTGAAAAAAGTGGCATGGAAGGCATGGGCTTTGTTTTTTGCGCAGGTTGTACACACTTCATCAGCGCCTAATTCACAATTTGACAAGCACTTGATAATGCCTTGAATCCAGGCGGAATCCCCTTTGGCCGTAATGCCCCCTAAAAAAAAACATGCAATTTGCGACCAGAGGCCGTTGTGCTCTTTTGTTGAATATAAGAATTTTAATTCCCTTCTCCCGGGTGCGTGCTACGAAGCACCTCTCAGTTATTAGCCAATGTCCGTCACATGATGGGGTCCTTCTCATAGGCTACAAGTGAAGACTAACACATTGGCTGTTGGAAGAACTGTCCACATTTGCTTGTAAAAAGCTGTCGTCGAGGCGGCGGCGGCGGCGCCTGGTCTACTCCCACCTTTCAGCTGATATTGGTCATGTTCCGCAGCAATGCAGAATGCAAACTAATATTCAGTCTCGTTTCCAAGAACAAAACCCAGTACAGAGCCTCCCTCAGTTACAGACACGTTGCGTGCCCTCGTTACCAAGAAGGTTTCAATGATTGACAGAGGAACTGTTAGCCACAGATAAGTCTACCCTGATGCGTAAGGCTAAATCTGCGCGCTATCAGGCAAATCTGTCTAGGAAATGATTTTCTGAACATTTTGAAGGTCTCCAGAAGATTTGTTCTCACCCCCTGTGTCCTATCATAGCTTTTTTGTTTTTATGGATAACATGTTTCTTTGATACTGATGCTCTGCTTTAAACATTTGTTCTTATCATATCAGTAAAAAAAAAAAGGGGATTAGACGTTTTTACATTTTGTACCTAAACAACTTTAAAAAATAAACTCCAAGAATAAAGGCTCTTTGTTTTTTCTATTTAGATCTTGTGACTTTTACCATACGTGTAAATGGAATGCTGTCAAATTATCCCAAACTTTTATAGACCTGATTGATCGCAATTATAGAATTGTACCAAGACTCACAAACGGCACGCACACGAGTGTCTGGGGAAAGAACCCCAATTCGCCGAGTGCTATGCGGGCGAGTTGAATCTCCAATTTGCCGCATTGGGACGGGGTTGGCAGGTCTGGAGTAATAGCAGAATCTGAAAGCCAGCGGAGAGGGAGGAGATCATCAAGAGAACATCCCTAGTGCCTCTGATCTGGTGGACTCACTAAACACACATGCTTCATTTGTAAATTGTGTGAGTGTTGGTGTGCCCCTGGTTAGCTTAATATAAGGAATTTGTAAGGATTTTTACTTTTGATAAGTACATTTTAACAATTACATTTTACTTTTGATACTTAAGTATATTTAAAACCAAATACTTTTAGACTTTTACTCTAGTATTTTACCAGGTGACTTTCACTTACCTTAATTTCACTTACCTTAATAGGTACCTGCCTCACTTTCTCTTTACTGAAGTATTAAAAGTGGGTACTTAAAAGTGGGGGGGGGGGGGGGGGTGAACTCACACGTCGCCTGTGTATGCCAGTTATGCTCTACACCGGTTGTAAAGCGGATTAATATGCTTCATTTTAAGAAGTTATTTGGCCACTTTAGTTGTGATACAAACCTTATCAGAACATATAGGCCTATGGGCTAGGCTACATGAGGTGTGCAACTATGATTTTGAAAACGTTGCACAAAAAAAGACATGAACTGTTTCTTGCCTTACTGCACAGAAGCTGGCCGTCATTCACAAGTGATAGACTAATATTGTCACCCATCAAACTTCATTTAATCTTGTCTTTACATATATTAAATAATGTGACATTTGATTTAGAATGGACAATTATCATGCACTTGTCGTGAAGCAGGGGGGAAAAATACATCTATTGTTGCTCAACATGAGCTCATGGACTCATGAAGTGTTTTGATTTAGATGTTCATTACATTTGTATTGATGTCAGTGTTTAGAGGGACAATAGACTTCTGAGTACCAGGCAGTTAGCAAGTTTAATAGGCTACTAATGACCATCAGCAGCATCAGAGCTTGGAGAAGACTACACGGTCACCTGGAATTTGACTGCAGTCATGACTCGTGACCGTCAGTGTGGCACTAATATGGTCACCGTAACAGCCCTAGTACTAGTTACTCTAACTAGCACACTGTAGAACACACTGCAGTACACAGAACATACTGTAACTAGTACACCATACAGTATGCTCTACTCTGTACGGTAACTAGCATACTGTAGAACATACTGTCTTCTACTGGTGTACGAGGTACTGCTGCAATATTTGTTCATCAAATTGTGTATTTTATTAAAAATGAAGTAAATGGCCCACATTTGCTTGAAAAATGTATTTAAGGGCCTCCCGAGTGGCGCAGCGGATCTAAAGCACTGCATCGTAGTGTTTGAGGCGTCACTACAGACCCGGGTTCAATCACAGGCTGTGTCACAACCGGGAGTCCCATAGGGCGGCACACAATTGGCCCAATGTCATCCGGCTTAGGGAAGGGTTTACTTGGATGATCACGCTCTAGCGTCTCCTTGTGGTGGGCCGGGCGCCTGCAGGCTGATTTTGGTCGTCAATTAAACAGTGTTTCCTAACACATTGTGCAGATGGCTCCCGGGATAATACAGTGGGTGTTAAGTTGTGCATTTTGGCGGGTCATGTTTCGGTGGATGTGTGACTCGAACTTCGCCTCTCCCGAGCCCGTAGGGGAGTTGCAGCAATGAGATGATCGCAATTGGATATCACGAAATTGGGGAGAAGGGAGTAAAAGTGTTTTAAAGGTATTGTTTTTTCCAGGTTTACATTTTGCTCAGGTTTTTGCTCAAGCACACCTTTTTAAATAGAAAAACAACAATTGGATGTAAGTCCATAACGATGCTTAAAACCCATTCCTCCAGTCAAATGACGATGTTATGAATATTTTTAAATAATTAATTAACCATTACTTGTAAAATATTTGATTAAATCCGGTGTTTGTCATGGTTTTGTATTTTAGTATTCTCTGTGTGAACTGAAAATGAAATACATTTCAACTCTCTCTGACCATTGTACAGGTACTTTTTTTTATTTTTTTAAGCCCATAACCATGTGTATGAGGTGTATAGTCTTGTTTCAAAGTAGATTTGTTTAAGATTACCATTTACGATCTTCATTGAATGTTTTCATAATTTATCTGCCGATAGGCCAAATGAGCGGCTCTCTCACCGATGCGATCCGGTAGGCTACAGACGAGTCACTCACTTTAGCATCACTGTTTGGCAAACCCCGACGTCTAGGAAGCCCTTTGGTTTACTTGTCCCGACGTCTAGGAAGCCCTTTGGTTTACTTGTCCCGACGTCTAGGAAGCCCTTTGGTTTATACTTGTCCCGACGTCTAGGAAGCCCTTTGGTTTTTACTAGTCCCGACGTCTAGGAAGCCCTTTGGTTTTTACTAGTCCCGACGTCTAGGAAGCCCTTTGGTTTATACTTGTCCCGACGTCTAGGAAGCCCTTTGGTTTATACTTGTCCCGACGTCTAGGAAGCCCTTTGGTTTATACTTGTCCCGACGTCTAGGAAGCCCTTTGGTTTATACTAGTCCCGACGTCTAGGAAGCCCTTTGGTTTATACTTGTCCCGACGTCTAGGAAGCCCTTTGGTTTATACTTGTCCCGACGTCTAGGAAGCCCTTTGGTTTACTAGTCCCGACGTCTAGGAAGCCCTTTGGTTTACTTGTCCCGACGTCTAGGAAGCCCTTTGGTTTACTTGTCCCGACGTCTAGGAAGCCCTTTGGTTTATACTTGTCCCGACGCGATACCATGGACATGTAACTACGTTTTATGAAAACCTAAGGCATATATAGAAGATCGACTTTATTCAGTCAGTTCAACACTTTATTTATTTATTTTAAATAAAATTTGTCAAAACTTGCTGTTCAGTTGTCAATCAACGCACAGTAAATAGCCTACTATGCACCACAACTCCGTGGCTGGCTATGTGGAACACGAGAAAGTCATTTATTTTCTGTATCAGAAAACAATGAAGCTAAGTCGTGTCATTTACTGCTTGTGTTACATGGGACGTGAAAATTCACCAGCATCATGTCCTCTTCCAACTGTGTAAAGAAATGTGACTGCAACCAGAGATCTGTATATAGTTCCGATGTTCATGTCTCCGCCCTAACGATGGGAGTCATTGTCCCCAAGGCGGGAAGGCAGGCGACAAGCTTAGGTCCACGATAAACCTAGCAAATGTTGTTTGTTTTTACATCAGTGTAAAATGCGTCCTGTGTTGTTCTGTGTCTGCAGTCGTCGGTGTGTGAGAAGATCATGGAGCTTTTGGGCCAGAACGAAATCGACCACCACCAGCGACAGGTAGATTCCATTCTCTCCCCCCAGTCCTGGTTTTTCTGCACTGTAGCTCACAGCCATAGCACTCAGGGTTTAGCTTCCACTGTGCAGCCCTGACCGATCTGCGTCATTATTTTTCCAGGTAGCCAACCTCTCTCCAATCTATCCCTATTCTGTTTTTTTTCTATATACCAGTATTATACAACCCAAGATGGTTAGCTTCCTCAGTGTAGTGCTGACTTATGTCGTTGTTTTCCAGGTAGCCATCCTCAGCCAAGACAGTTTCTACAAAGAGCTGACTCCAGAACAGAAGGCAAAAGCACTCAAGGGCCAGTTCAACTTCGATCACCCAGGTATGGGGTTGGGTCCGCATAGGGCTGCTAGCTACATAGGACTGGTGGGGCTGCTAGCTACATGGGGCTGCTAACTACATGGGACTGGTGGGGCGCCGCTGGCTACATGGGACTGGTGGGGCTGCTAGCTACATGGGACTGGTGGGGCGCCGCTGGCTACATGGGACTGGTGGGGCGCCGCTGGCTACATGGGACTGGTGGGGCGCCGCTGGCTACATGGGACTGGTGGGGCGCCGCTGGCTACATGGGACTGGTGGGGCGCCGCTGGCTACATGGGACTGGTGGGGCGTCGCTGGCTACATGGGACTGGTGGGGCGCCGCTGGCTACATGGGACTGGTGGGGCGCCGCTGGCTACATGGGACTGGTGGGGCTGCTAGCTACATGGGACTGGTGGGGCTGCTAGCTACATGGGACTGGTGGGGCGCCGCTGGCTACATGGGACTGGTGGGGCGCCGCTGGCTACATGGGACTGGTGGGGCTGCTAGCTACATGGGACTGGTGGGGCGCCGCTGGCTACATGGGACTGGTGGGGCGCCGCTGGCTACATGGGACTGGTGGGGCGTCGCTGGCTACATGGGACTGGTGGGGCGCCGCTGGCTACATGGGACTGGTGGGGCGCCGCTGGCTACATGGGACTGGTGGGGCGCCGCTGGCTACATGGGACTGGTGGGGCGCCGCTGGCTACATGGGACTGGTGGGGCGCCGCTGGCTACATGGGACTGGTGGGGCGTCGCTGGCTACATGGGACTGGCGGGACAGCTTTGCTGTGTGTAGATGAATCAGAATGTCTGACTTTTAATGTAGTTCCAACTAGGGCTGACCCCATTTAGTCAACTGATCGATTGTTGACCAAGATTACACTTTTTTTTTTTTGTCGAGCAGTCGCAAATATATTTAATTTATGGCACACGAGACACCTATCTGATTTGAGCCTGTCTCATTGGACTAATTCATTGTTCATGCCGCAGGGATGGCACAGTCCAAGAAGGGGAGCGTGGTGGCTGACGCACAATGCACAGCTCTTCAGAAAAAGCAATCTCGCGCCAATTCGTGCAAATTCATTGTTTCATAATTTAATTGTGTGAGTTGTTTGCCCTTTTGATTGTTCGTCTATCAATTCCCCATTCCATATATTACCAATAGTACATTAAGGTTAATAACCATCATTTCTTATCTACAGTGTTTGTTTGGCTACGGTCATTTCTGCTAATGCATTGAATTGTTGTATTATTATTAATATTATTAGTTTACTGTTTTCATTGTTGGAGTGGACACGTTGTTTGCAGAGCGCACAACCAATGCTACACCAGTTTTGGTTTATTTAATTCCATTTTGAGTTTGGTCAATTTATTAATTGTCTTTTGTTTGGAGCACTCCTGTCAATGTTGAGTAAGGACGTGAACCTGATTACACACAGAAGTAGGCCTAGGCAACCTGGCCTGTGCGCAATTGTATAAATGTGCCCATTTGGGGATCTGATTTAATATTTCCTATTGGCTTAACTCACCACCGCCAATGAACTGTAGCGCTTCTCAAAGTAATTTTTTCAGCAAGTAAAAAGTGTCTTTTAAATTCAATGAGTGACGATAGTTCCTCAATGTATTTGAAAAATCTTTCCAGTTCTCTCCCTTTCCAGTGAAAACGACATAAAATAGGCCAACCTGATTACTTCTTATCCCTTGCACGAATAGTCTACAGGGCCGGACCCAGTTGATAGTTGATGCAATGTTTCACGCCTTTTAATTATATTTCAAACTCAATTTATTACGTGATCCATGACCACATTTCATATAAAATGTCAAAGTTTTCAATTTTTGGCCTCTGGCGGCAATCCATCCCTCATACACTCAGCCCATCTTCCTGCCATACTCCTAGTCAGCAGATCTATAATAGCAGAGTCTCTCTCAGCTGCTGCACGGTGGGGGGGGGGGGGGGGGTGTGTCTCAATTAACACTTTCTCCTAAAGTGTTAATTTCCTCTCACTGATTTAAAAGAGAGATGCCTGGCATAGTCTAGCCCATGTCTCCTCCAATCTAATACTTTTTAGATTTGTGTGAAGAAGTGTCAGGAGATATTATTGGGGGAGACCCAGGGTCTGAGCGACAGACCATAACAGCTGTGACCCAGTAGACTCCACAGAGATTCCTCAATTACACTAGTCTAGTGTGTGTTTGATAGCGTGTGTTCACATGTGGGTTTAGTGGAGGCCACTGTCAGCAGATGGGTACATGGAGGTCTATGTATGGTCTGTTATTTTACCAATGGAATGGAAGTGAAACCTTTTTTTTTTTATTTTTTTTTTTACTAAATCTCCTGCTTTCTCTTAAGACATTTCTGTCTCTTGTTGTTTTTACTTGTGAATCGCATGGAATTTTTCTTTCTCTAAATCTGTCATTCTTCAGATGCCTTTGACAATGAGCTGGTCATGAAGACTTTGTGGCAGATCATGCAGGGGAAGACCGTACAGATCCCTGTGTATGACTTTTTCACCCATTCCAGGTGAGCTCCTTGTTGTTGCGGTGTCCACACACCGGGGGGGGGGGGGGGGCGTAGGCGTACTACAGAGCAGGATCAAGGACTTAGCCAGCTAACTCGCCTAAATATCTTATCTTGAATTGGACATGGTCTAATTGACTCAACAACCAAAATCACATATCCAAAATGTAGCTTTCTTAATGAATCAGGAAATCAATAGTTCTATATCAGGGTTAGCTGGCTGCTGCTTGATAGTATACCCCTCTACTCTTGTTTGTATTCTAACAATAACTGTACATGTTTCTAACCCAAGTATTCTTATTTGTCAAGTTCAGGTATTACCTACTGAGAACAGCCACGTAGAGCAGGTTTCTGTGGTCTGTTTTAATACAGCGTTGTTAGGTATTCAATCCCATTTTATCTGTCTCATTGGTTGTCTCTAACAGGATGTTTTCTTAGGAAATATCAATACAAACTGTTTGTACAATACCAGGCTGTTCGTTCTTATTTTATGTCATGTGTCCTGTTGGGTCATCCTGATTTTTTATTTATTTATATATATTCATGGTGTCTTGTTTGATTCCAGGAAGGATGAGTTTGTGACTGTGTACCCGGCTGACGTGGTGCTGTTCGAGGGCATCCTGATGTTCTACTCCCAGGAGATAAGAGACCTGTTCCAGATGAAACTGTTCGTAGACACGGATGCAGACACGCGGCTTTCACGCAGAGGTGTGTTTGCTGACTCCACTTCCTTGTGTATTTCTGGATAAGGTTAAACGTCGTACAAACTCTTGCCAGTCAGACTCTGTGTCAGTGTCTCTTCACTTCTGTGTTCCAATTCTAGGGGGTGTGTGTGTTCCAATTCTAGGGGGTGTGTGTGTTCCAATTCTAGGGGGTGTGTGTGTTCCAATTCTAGGGGGTGTGTGTGTTCCAATTCTAGGGTGTATATTCTGTGTTCCAATTCTAGGGTGTGTTCCAACCTGTTTTATTTCTTCCAGTGCTAAGAGACATAGGTGAACGGGGCAGGGACCTTGAGCAGGTTCTTACTCAATACATCACATTTGTCAAACCTGCTTTTGAGGAGTTCTGTCTTCCAGTAAGTTTCCACTCTGTGTCCCTGTTATATTGTGTGCTAGTCCATGAAGCCAGCCATAATCTTTGCAAATGCTTGCGTAGTTATTGTAGTACTTGTAATGTTTATTTCCAGACTAAGAAGTATGCTGATGTGATCATCCCTCGTGG
Source organism: Oncorhynchus clarkii lewisi (assembly GCF_045791955.1). Lineage (NCBI taxonomy): Eukaryota > Metazoa > Chordata > Actinopteri > Salmoniformes > Salmonidae > Oncorhynchus > Oncorhynchus clarkii. The sequence continues at coordinate 40,424,370 of NC_092174.1, forward strand.
AGCAGATAACTTGGGTAAGGACGAACGTCCGTGAGATCTGATCCTTTAATATCCTTCTGGGTTGTATGCAATCTTTTTTTGCCCCTTTTTGTCAATATAGTGAAGGGTTATGGTAGGTAAGGAAAGGCTCTTATGCAGCCGCCACGTTACATGAATTTTCCCTCTGGACTTTCCTTGTTTTATACCCCTTTTGTGAATGTACAATGGAAACCCTAACTTTACCGTTCCCTTCCTCTGGTCTTTTTTTTTCAGTGGCAATAAACCTGATAGTACAGCACATCCAGGACATTCTAAACGGCGGACTGACCAAGCGGCACAGCGGCTGCATGAACGGGCACAGCACGCCCGCCCGGCAACGACAGACCTCAGAGTCCAGCAGTCGCCCTCATTGACCTCCTTTGTATTGGAGGCAGAGTGTGATTAGATCTGTACATAATTCCCCAATGGCATTGCCGTATTTAAGATGGAGGAAGGCTACGTCCTGATTCTCTACCCTGTTACCAGAGTGTGCACTTGCACACTTCTGGTCGTTGTAGGAGAAGTGTAGAGAATTGGGACGCAGGCAAAGAGTAACTACCATGCTTATTATTATTACTGTTATTATTATTACTACTACTACTGTTATTACAGGTACTTTTATTGTAATTGTTGGATTTGGTTCAGGCGGGGGGAGAGAACCTCCAGTTTTTGCAATGAGATCATGTGTTAAGAATGACCCCCTTTTTGTTTTCATCCGTTTATTTCAAATTTGTATTTCATATAGTTTGCTTTTTGACAGATTTAATCAAATGTGGAAACTGGTGTTGTCCAATGAGAATTAAACCCTAAAATCACAGGCTGGGATCCAATTCCTCATTGAGAAAAATGTTGGACCTTGAAAATGGGGATGAAACTAAACACAAAGGTGAAATGAGAACTCAGGATTTGCGCTCGTTATTTGTTCTCGCTGACAATCTTGAAATAGGTTTTTCCTACCCCCCTTTTTTTTTTGTCGGTCTTATCGTGTTTTTCTAGTCTGTATGTTCCGTTCCCTAGTTGAGGTGCCTTTTGCCTGTCACTTACCCTCCACCATTTGCTAAGCTACAGAACCTCCACAAGAGGGAAGTTCCAAACTCCATGACATTCTAAATTCTAAATTCCACACAGAATAGGTAGGTTGAAGTAAGTAAAGAAGTAGTAACAAAGGTTGAATATTCTCAAACAAGGGTTCTTTATTATGGAAGCCCAATTTTGGTGTTACTTACCTGACAATGGTGGTATAGTTAGCTTGGGCTGACTCGTCCTGCATGATATCTTTGTATTTGGCTTCCACCACCAGGAAATACACATCTCGTTGTCAACACAGTAAAGTGTTACGAGTGCTATAACACAAAATAGAAATTGTCAGGTTAATTGATTAAACTTGCACAAGACCTTCAACTATTTGCATAAAATGCTTTTCCCTAATTAATCTTGAAGCAGAATTAATTTAACATTTTGAAGAAATAAACCTATTGGAGTTTAATTTCCCCTAGTCATTTAGTAATTGTTCATTCCTAATATTTTCCTAATACTGTTTTCTCAGGTTGACAAGAGTACCATTGAAGTGCAGAGATATTATTAGTCAAACTGAGGGAAGGGTCCCATAACAGCAATACACCTGAATTACACCTGAATCATTATTTTTCTGACAAGACTTGAAAACATGAAACCAGCACAATGCCTTTTCGCTGCTGAATTGAAACACAATACACAATAATATTATTTCCAATTAGTCCATTTCTATAAAATGGCTTGCATATCCCAAGTGTTGTATTTAGTAAGCATACAGTTGCTGAATTGTGACTTAATGTTTACCATAAAATTTGTCTGGATGTTGGATTGATGTAGAAACGTTGGATGATTGGAACAATAAAAGCACATTGCAAAGTGGTAGATAAAAAAACTGGAGGTGTGTTTGACTTATTCCTGCAACAGCTGATTAATTATTTTTAACGTAGAAAAACCAGTATACATACAAGAAGTATACAACTAGACAATGATAACATGTGCTAGGGGGTACAACAGATTATACAAAGACCTTAAGAAACACACACATTGATCGTTTTTAACAGCTTTCTTATTGGAAGAATGTAGACTGGTCTTAATGTACTGCTTCAATTCCTTATAGAGAAGTTTTTTTATAAGTGAATTTACATTTATGAATATTACATTTTTCCATTAGCACAATTAGATTTGAGGTTAAATTGTTTTTCTTTATCCTTATGGTTAAGGAAACCGAGCAGCACATTCTCCCATTTAAAAAAAAGTAATCAAGGATATTAACAATTATAAAACAATCTTTCCATTTTTTTTTTACATGTAGACAATGTGAAACTGTTTCTGAATGCTCAACACAAAAAATACAGTTAATGTCTTTTTGGAGTTTCTTCCGGTAATGATTCGCAGGGTAATACTTATGGGTCATTCTGAAAGAGACATCTTTGACCTTGTTAGCAAGTAGGTATTTGTGTGGTAATAACCAGACTTTTTCCCAACAGATATTAGTGACCAATGTATTCCAGTAAATTGTGACATAAGGAATGGATACAATATCCCTTTGAAATAAAGCATGTTCTGACGGAGCAAGGAGAAACATATTTTCCCTATTGGAGAATCAACTGGATTAAGCGAGGGAAGGTTAAGAAGGTGAGGTCTGGCTATACCTCTAAATAACATGAGTTCCAGATGGAATAGCATCAAAGACTCAACTCTCTAGGTGTTACAGGGATATTGTAACGATATAAAAAAAAATCCTCATAATTGAGTAACAATGCTTCTGCATTAAAAAGTTGATTCACCAGCTGGATATGATTATTGAACCTGTTCTTAATTAAAAAATAAATACTTTTTTTCTATACAAAATATCCTTAGCTGATTGATTCTTGACTATGCGTAAAAGCGTGCCTTGACGTAGCTACGCTTGCGTATTTTGAAACGAGTGTTTACGCAAATGTACTAGAGTGTCAAGATGGTGGTAAGTGAGGCCACATCATTCAGAGCATGCACACTTTCAACAATATTTACATTACCATGAATTAAATACGTGTTATATGTTTCATAGAAAATTGGGCTGCAGTTCAAAGCCACTTTGGAAAATGTCACAAATGTGCGGCCAGAAGGTGAAGACTTCCGCTGGTTTCTAAAGGTAACTAAGAACTTGCTAACCAGCTGATGCTAGCCATTTTACGATGAGCCATAACGTTATATTTATCATGACACACAATAAGCGAATTTGTCAAATGGTGAAAAGTTGTATCACTACATAAACAAGACATTTACAGCACGACAAGCTATGAAAGGTGACGTTATTTTCAAAACATTGCTAGTTTTTAGTCAGTAAACAATACGCATGTGACGTGTAACGTTAGGCAGCTAACGGTAGGTAACAATACAAAAGCATTGCTGATCTAGTGTTGTGGACTCCCAGTAACCCATAGAATTAGGATTAGAATAGAATGTGTATGCCATGACTACACACAATGTATGCTTCCCTAGTTGACGGACTATTCCCTATAAAGTACACTACTTTTTTTTTTACCAGAACATATGCCCTGATCAAAAGTAGTGCACTACATAGGGTATAGGGCTGTAGTATAAAGTAGTGCACTACATAGGGAATAGGGCTGTAGTGCACTACATAGGGTATAGGGCTGTAGTATAAAGTAGTGCACTACATAGGGAATAGGACTGTAGTGCACTACATAGGGAATAGGGCTGTAGTGCACTACATAGGGAATAGGGTGCCATTTGTGACAAATTTTGTAACATACGTACTTTTGTCCCAGTTAAAATGTGCCAATTGTGGTGAGATCCCAGAGAAATGGCAGTATATCAACCTTATGGTGAGTAAAGGTGAATTTTATCAATGTATCTTATTATTCAAAATCACATTTGATATGGTGACGGATATTCCACACTTTGCAGTGACTGACTGTTTCCCTAGGACAGTGTACCACTTAAAGGAGGAAGAGGGAGTGCCAGCATGGTGCAGAAGTGTAAACTCTGTGCCAGGGAGAATTCTATTGGTAAGCAAACAGAGAAGTATTACACATAAGTTGTTTCATACATTCAGCCATTTCACTTTCCTTTGGGGGATCTGAGATGACTGGATAGAGGTAAGCAACAGCTCCACCTTGTTTCTGCCATGATGTTGATATGTATATGTGTGTTCACAGATATCATGAGAGACACAATCACCCCGTACAACGTGAGTACAGTACCTATTGTGAAGCTTACCTCTCAATTGATCCTTGGCTTGACTGCAATTGAAGGTGGGAAATGTTTAGTAATAATACTGCCTATTTCATCCTACCACTCTGTTGCTGCTGACACTTGAAGTGTTCTGCTACAGAACAGTACATCTTTAAAACACAAGAGTATTTATTTATTTCAGCCACTCACACCTTCTTGTCTCTTCCTCGTGGTGCTGCTGCTGTGAAGGCTGAGGATAGTGAGAGGTTTAAGACCATGGTGCAGTTTGAGTGTCGAGGCCTGGAGCCGGTAGACTTCCAACCACAAGTGAGAACAGAGCACACTCCTGTACTGTATGTTGTCAAATCTCAGCTAAGGTTGTAGAAGCACATATTATATAGCATCAGGGGACTTGTTTTCTCCCTTCCTGACTATTCTGATAAAGTATAACAATTGGATCCACTCTACCATTCAAAAACAGATTCCAAATGTTTAGCATAGACATTTCTGAAACCTTGACATTTTCTTTATTTAGTATTGTTTTGTAACAGTTTAATGACAAATGTTCTTAAGAACTTGTAATACTGCTGAAAGAACAATAAAGTCAACTAAAACATGTGCTTTACAATACTACAACACCTCAACCTTGTCCCCCTGTCTCTAACATCACATTACTTTGTCCTTGAAACACAACAGGCGGGCTTTGCTGCAGAGGGAGCGGAGTCAGGGACCAAGTTTCCTGAAATCACCCTACTGGAAAAAGTTAGTATTTTTTTATCTATGGCCAGTAGGTCAACATAGTAAATGTGAACATTGATTACAATAATAGTTTCCAGTACCCAATACAATAGTTATTTTCAGTTCAAGAACAGCGTTTTTAATACTTCTTCTCCATATCAGGACTGGACAGACTATGACGAGAAAGCCAGTGAGTCAGTGGGCATCTATGAGGTCACACACCAGTTCATCAAGTGTTGAGTTACGGTCAAGCGCTTTGTACGACCGGGATGTAAACACACTGGCCAGACATCCACTCATCCACTGACTGAAATGGCTGTCGGTGTCAGACACATCCAATGCTAATGCAGTGCTGTTGACAGTTATAATGCAGTGCTGTTTGGTTTGTGACAAGCAAGAAGCATTTGAGGTTGATTGGGTGGAATGCCCATCCACATCATCCTGGATTGAATGAGATATGTGACCATGCCTTTCCTTTTGTCACTACCCCAATAAAGATCATGAAATGAAATAAAATAAAATAAACTGATAATGTGGTTTTAAGGTTTTCTCTGCCTGGAGTGATCCGTATCAGAATGAATTGAGTAAATCTGAGGCACTTCGGTCACAAGAAGTAGTGATTAAACTCAGCCATGTATGACTGCCACTATTTTTGAAAGTTTGTTGTTACAATTGTCAACAATAGCACAGTACTTTGCTCTTAAACGCACTTTTTAATACAGTCAATAGTAAAACATTATCTCGCTTGGCCAGAGTTCATCCATTGTTTACACAACTGGACACACTTTCAACTGACTTCATTAAGAAGTCACTGTATTGTGTAACGTTAATATGGGTATAGAAAGCTAGCATCATTACAGGCAAGGAGTTATGCTGCGTTCACATGCTCCACGGAAACTCCTTCGTAGTACTTTGACGTCTCAGTTCGGTGAACGGTTATCATCCGTATTGTCACTCTTCCCTCTTGGAAGCACTCGTCTCAGCACAACAACCAGAATGGCTCCTCAAAAGAACAGAGTATTCGTCATTGGAGTGGGAATGACAAAGGTAAATCTTGCTATTGGTTATAAATGGTTGCATTTCGACGAGCATCCATGCTAGCTGGATTGCTATCTAGTATTGAAAGACTATTTAGCAAAGAGCTAGCTCGTTGTCCTTAGCTAGCTAACGTTTTACCTGTCATGTTGGTTAGCAGCAGTTCCAAAAAACGTAGGTAGCTACAGTAGCTTGTCATTTCTTTCGATAATTAACATAGGCTAAACAACTACTGTTGGCTAAACATATAACGCGAGATTTAAGACTTTTGTCAGCTGTTCATGTTGGTGTTGCTAGCTATCTAGGTAAGGAACGTAGCTAATTTAGCTAGCTTTCAAGCTATGCTAGTTAGCTAACACGAAACATTGAATAACAACTATATTGGGCTAACAATGTTTACAATTGTATTATGAATTATGGCTTGGAAATGTATTTGCTAGCTAGCTAAAATGAAATTGCCATACGTGGCATTTTAAAACCCAGTCTAATCTGAAAGTCCAATACTCCATGGTCATAGACTAATTGTGCCAAGGGTCATGGATGCATTGCACACACCGATAGCCAGATAAACACTAGCTACATTGCATGCAGCAGAAGGACGTCCCTCCTGAGCAGTCAGAATTAGAAGAATACTTTCTTTGTCCATTGCCTTTTCAGATCTCACTCTCACTCACTCCCCCACACACACACACAGGGGTTGTCAGCCATAATACCGTGCAGTTTACGGGCAAAGTGCCTTGCTCAAGTACACAGCAGTCATGTTGACCCAGAGCTCTGTCTGTGTAGTAGTTGAACTGTTATCCCCAGTCTGAGATTTGATCCAGAACCCTCTCCTGTGTTTTGTCTTTGCAGTTTGAGAAGCCAGGAAAAGAAGACTTTGACTATCCCGACATGGCAAAGATAGCAGGTGGTTGTCATTTAATTTCATTACTGTACCTGTCCTGTACTTGCCAACATTGCTACATTCACCTGGATACACCTTGAGCTATAGTCACCTGGATACTACCTGGTTATAATACAATGTGTTGTACATGTCATATAATAGTCCCATTCTACATGCAACATTTTGAGTGACGCCCATTGTTCCCTGTTGTGTCTTATAATCATGTTCTTATGACTCAGGCGAGAGGGCCTTGTCTGATGCTGGAGTCCCCTACTCTGCTATAGAGCAAGCCTGTGTGGGCTATGTGTATGGTAAGAGACTGTCACTGATTATAATGTTAACTGTCCGTTTAAAAGTATTTTTTTAGGCATATTAAATGCCTTGTGAGTTGCCTTCAAATTCATTCCAAAAGTGCTGTAAGTGTCCACCTAGTAATAAGCTATGATGTTGTATAGGCATAGTAATAAGCTATGATGTCATATAGGCCTAGTAATAAGCTATGATGTCATATAGGCCTAGTAATAAGCTATGATGTTGTATAGGCCTGTAAGATATTATAACACAACGCAATC